>NC_060191.1:21444161-21744161 GCF_021184085.1 Oncorhynchus gorbuscha
TAGTTCACTATCAACCTATGGCATTCATCAAATAAAATAAAATAAAATGTATTTATATAGCCCTTCGTACATCAGCTGATATCTCAAAGTGCTGTACAGAAACCCAGCCTAAAACCCCAAACAGCAAGCAATGCAGGTGTAGAAGCACGGTGGCTAGGAAAAACTCCCTAGAAAGGCCAAAACCTAGGAAGAAACCTAGAGAGGAACCAGGCTATGTGGGGTGGCCAGTACTCTTCTGGCTGTGCCGGGTGGAGATTATAACAGAATATGGCCAAGATGTTCAAATGTTCATAAATTACCAGCATGGTCCAATAATAATAAGGCAGAACAGTTGAAACTGGAGCAGCAGCACGGCCAGGTGGACTGGGGACAGCAAGGATTCATCATGTCAGGTAGTCCTGAGGCATGGTCCTAGGGCTCAGGTCCTCCGAGAGAGAGAGAAAGAGATAGAGAAAGAGAGAATTAGAGAGAGCACACTTAAATTCACACAGGACACCGAATAGGACAGGATAAGTACTCCAGATATAACAAACTGACCCTAGCCCCCCGACACATAAACTACTGCAGCATAAATACTGGAAGCTGAGACAGGAGTTAATTTGTGGACAACAGTGCCTTTCAGTGGCATGACATGGGAAAGACTTGACTAACAAACAGAGTGCTGATGAGGCAGATAAGGCCTCCGCTTCTTATAACCACAATAGGATGATAATGACTGTCTTAAATAGCCATTCTACCACTTGTCAACCTCGTTTTCATTATCTCCAGCACAATATTAGTGTCTATGAAAATAGCGCATTTCATTGTTTCAGGAGAAAAATTATAAAGTTAAAAGGTTCTACCCAATGACATCATCAAAAGTCAAAACATTTTATAAACAGTAATTTTCAAACACTATGCGATTCACTGTGATGTGGGGAGCAAGAATATACAAAACCTCGCTGCAGGTTTTGAAAATCACTGTTTTTCTGACTTTGAATCCTACCCTGTGATGTCACAGATTTTTTTTGGTGGGTGGGATCTTTCTTCTTATCTTTTTAAGTACAGATCATAGAAACACGCTGTTATCACATATGTAGACTGGTATGGTGCTCGAGATAATGAATATGAGGTTGAAAAGTGGTGCAATTGCTCTTTAAATTTGATCCATTGGATTTGCATCGAAAATGTGGATATGGCATTGATCTTTCTTTCTTTCTTTCTTTAATCCCCATATGTGAAAAAACACATTCATTTTACATGAACATGTGAAGTGTTTCAAAAACATGTTTTCATGCTGTCACATGTGATTTTATGTGAAGTTAATGATAACACGTGACAACATGTGATAACATGAAACTGCACACTTACTAAAAAAGAGGTGCTCTCTAGAACCTAAAAGGGTTCTTCCGCTGTCCCCATCGGAGAATCGTTTGTAGAACCCTTTTGGTTCCAAGTAAAAACGTGTTTGAGTTCCTTGTAGACCAAAAAGTACCTGGAACCAAAAAGGGTTATCCTATGGGGACAGTTGAAGAACACTTTTGGAACCCATTTTTCTAAGTGCACATGAGAAGTGTTCAAAAGACACTTTGTGATTTTCCACATGTGAAATCTAAAATATAAAAAACAAGCATAACTTCTCAGAAAACTCTTGACCAAAATCCAAATACTTCTTTAAAAAAGCATGGTCAGAAAATGTCTGCTCTCACACAAATACACTGTAGACTAGTAGGGCCAACAGCAACGAAGCAGTAGCCTAATGACTCCACACAGTACCTGAGACTAAGAGAGATTAAGACGAACTGGGCCTGATGGGACAGCTCAGATTTTCTGCTCTTTTCTGTCCATATAGTTCTCTTGGATGGGAGAAAGACGTGAGGCAGGCAAGGATCAAGGAGGGAGGGCGTGGTTAGATCAAGGCATTTCTCTACTTTAACGTGGATTTCAATGTTTTAAATGTATTTTATTTGCTGGCTTGTTAATGGGGATGTTTTATTGACAACGTTGCAGACAAAAGTGGCAAAAGAGATTATGGCTTTACCAACTACAATTCAATTCCAAACTGTTGCCTGCACATGAAGGAGGCATCATTCTCATATAGAAATAGTTTGGCAATTGTGTGTAATCAGAGCAGCAATAGATTGTATTATTTTTGCTCCATTCAACCCACAGATGTAAAAGCATTTTAAACTGACATGGATAATTACTATAATACTCTCAGAAAGGTTTCCATATCTGAACGCAATTTCAATAATCAAGTGCTGCGCTAGCAATTATTTATCAATAAAATGACTTGCAGAACTTAAAGGGGTGTGGACACACGCAGGCGTCTCTCCGCTTGTTTTCATGCGTGGGAATATTATCTCAAACTAGAATATATTATCCGATTAATTCGCCTAAATACTAAAAGGAAATTGAAATATCAAGCAAACACAAATGTTCGTGACCTGTAATCACCAAGAACAGCGGGAATTTAATTATGTTTTGGTCTACTGATCAAATTTCAGCTTTTGAGACAATGATTTTGTGCACCTGTGCACAAACATCCGACTGAAAACAAAGCTATTTGAACACAGTTGTATGTTTACTCAACCGTTGCAGTGTTTTTTTTTCTCTCTCTTTCTCTCGCTCTCTCTCACACACACAATGTAGGCCTAAGCATTTGTGGGCCTCACAATTGTGCTCCTCCTGTACTCCCTGTTACCCATGACTGCGTGGCCACGCACGCCTCCAACTCAATCATCAAGTTTGCAGACGACACAACAGTGGTAGGCCAGATTACCAACAAAGACAAGACAGCATACAGGGAAGAGGTGAGGGCCTGGCAGAGTGGTGCCAGGAAAATAACCTCTCCCTTAACATCAACAAAACGAAGGAGCTGATTGTGGACTTCAGGAGACAGCAGCGGGAGCACGCATCCATCCACATCGATGGGGCCACAGTGGAGAAGGTGAAAAGCTTCAAGTTCCTCGGCGTACATAGCACCGGTGATTTAAAATGGTCCACCCACACAGACAGTGTTGTGAAGAAGATGCAACAGTACCTTTTCAACCTCAGGAGGCTGAAGAAATTTGGCTTGGCCCCTAAGACCCTCACAAACTTTTACAGATGCACCATTGAGAGCATCCTGTCAGGCTATGTCACAGCCTGGCATGGCAACCGCACTGGTCAGCCTAACGCATCACCGGGAGCACACTGCCTGCCCTTCAGGACATCTACAGCACCTGGTGTCAAAGGAAGGTCAAGAAGATCAACAAGGACCTCAGCCACCTGAGCCACAGCTTGTTCACCCAGCTACCATCCAGAAGGCGAGGTCAGTACAGGTGCATCAAAGCTGGGACCGAGACACTGAAAAACAGATTCTATCTCAAGGCCATCAGACTGTTAAATAGCCATCACTAGCCGGCCTCCACCCAGTACCTTGCCCCTAACTTAGTCACTGTCACTAGCCGGCTACCACCCGATTACTCATCCCTGAACCTTAGAGGCTGCTGCCCTATGTACATAGACATGGAACACTGGTCACTAATAATGTTTACATACTGTTTTACCCATTTCATATGTTTATACTGTATTCTAGTCAAGTCCAACCTATTCAACTATTGCTGCATATACACTATTCTATCCACATTTCCTGAATGCTCAAATTCTAATAGTTCACCTAATTTCAGTTTATGTAAAAACAAAACAAGCAAGTATAATGTAGAGAAACATTGTACCATCGAAACCACTATGAAATATTTTTTCCATAACCAAAAATACTGTATTTTAAGATTACATTTACATTACATTTAAGTCATTTTAGCAGACGCTCTTATCCAGAGCGACTTAAAATGTTTGAAGCTGGTGTACAAAACTGAAAGTAAAAGATGCAGAAACGAAACTTAACAATGGAAAGACTAAAAATAGCACATAGAACAGATCTACTGCTTCTTAGACATGCTTTCAAAAAGAATGACAGATCTTTAACTCAAATTTCTATGTGCATTTGGTCGTCACCCAAAAAGTTACATATCGCAGCTTTAAAGGCATGGTTCTGGAATGCAACGTTTTAGAAATAATACTTTACAGAACTTCTGCAATTCAAGGTTCCATTGGGAATATTTTACGCTCAGAAACTTGCATATTTTCTCCCGACAATTTTAGTTGTGAAACTATCCATGTACAAGACTGAATTATAGACATTTAGTTCCCTCTACTGGATATTGAAGGTACAGTAAATGTTATGTATTTTCCATAAGGATTATGGGTACAGCATCGGACAGTTACATAAGTTTGCCGGAAGAACCACACAGGAGAATGCATATCGCTTTCTATCAAAATCCAGAATGAAAATTATACTATATCGTTTTGCTTTCGCAGGTGCGTTGGCATGATGCAGCGGTTTACATGTATCGCCACGTGCGGTGAGCTCCGCGGGTTAGTAAAGCGCTCATACGTGTCATCGCTGGCCTCCCCCTTGAATAGGACCTATACCACAATGCCAAAACAGCCCCTATGCCGTTCATCGACGTCTATCTATACGTGCACCGCGGGTCCGCTTGGAGAACCGACCGCACGATGTAGCTTGCATAACGTGCGGCGACAAAGTGGGGTTTTCTCTCATGAGAAATACAGACACTACTGCACAGAGAGCGAGAATGAACGGAAGCGCATTGGCGGCCATGGTCATCATGGCATCACAGTTGTCGGCATCCCCGATCCACTCACGTGGATTCGGAATAAAGTCCACATCTACTTGATAGAACTCTATTTTCAATTGGGCATTAACAATGTGGAATTTGACAATGGAGTCAAGCAGGTATGGTTTCTCGGGTGTTATATATAGGCTTCTCTTTGGTATATCATTATATCCCTTATTGGATAAGGGTTATGTCACTGTAACTCAATGTATTCATCATATTTATTATTTATATTATTATTATATTATATATGTTTGGGATATTAGAAACTACACATTGGCAAATATGAACTAAACACTTGACTGACCTGGTCTTTGCAATAGGCACTGGTCCATGTCTCCACCATGATGTCCAATGGCAACTTTGAGGAGCTGAGAGGGTTGGTATCAACAGAGGTAGCCTACCGGTACTCATACCATCTCCAAAGTCCTATTTTATATTCATCTAAACTATAGTCTATTGTAAAGACGAAGTGTTGTGTCCTGTTTTAGATTCCTTTATCAGTTTCCTGACGAATCAATGGCCCCAATTATAGCCATGTCCCATAAGCTGTGTCTTATCTGGTTTCATTTCAGATGGTGGTCTATGCGCAACAGAGGTGTAGGGCTCTGTCAGAAACCCAAAGAAGACATCTAGCTATCTCATTGGACGATATTATATTTATTCTGCCAGAGGAAGTTTCCGTAGTTTTTGATTCAAATGGTATTGCTGTGTGTGTGTGTGTGTGTGTGTGTGTGTGTGTGTGTGTGTGTGTGTGTGTGTGTGTGTGTGTGTGTGTGTGTGTGTGTGTGTGTGTGTGTGTGTGTGTGTGTGCGTGTGCGTGCGCGAGTGTGTGTGTGAGTTAGTGTGATGCATAACTTTGTCCTACTTCACTGTTTCTGTATATTTGTCTTTTGTTAACTCTCTGTTTTCCTGCTTCCTCTGTTATTCTCAGGTAGGAAGTTTTGCTTCATTGTGATGAGGTTCTGGCATATGTCCACTGCTGATGTTCCTGAGGACCCGGAGAGTACCAAGATATTCAAAATGGCCGCCACTGAAGAAGAAGGCCCACAGAAGAAGATAGTGACAGCTGTCTATGAGTAAGCATGGCATCCAACTAATCAATATTCATTTCACGCATCCAAATGTTTGGATTATAATTATTAAGTCTCCCTAAATTTTAATTAAATATGTTTAAATATGAATTAATTACTTTTTAGTGCTGTGTCTCCACCAATTCTTAATCTCTTAATCTATCTTGATGGATAAACGAAGAGATTTGATATGCGAGAGTTTGTCAATATTTTCTTTACTTTCTCCATGTCTGTGAACCCACAATAAGTAATGGAAACATTTAACCAAGAGACTTAATTTTCTGCATCTCATAGAGAAGTTTGGGGGAAGTATGGAGGCATACAAACCTCTACGTGAGATAGTTAGTTATATTGTGTATAAAGAAAGCACATTGTAGTTGCTCTTGATTCTTTAATATTTTGTTTGTATTACGTCTCATAGTATTGTAGTGTGTTATGACAGCCATGTTGACAGTGTAATTAATGTGTTATATCACTTCCTAAGTGCTATAAAAGTATGCCTATGGATAACCAATTGAAGAGAAAGTTTCAGTGCTGTAACTTCTGATTTGGTCTGAATCACTTACGCGATTTACTCCAAGCACAATGACAGGAATTAAATCCACCTCCGATCCACAGAGTAGGATCAAGCTTCTTCTCCCATTCCTGATCAGAAATCCTGTTAGGAATTGGACCACACGGTTTGGTTGTCATACCTAATACCCACCTATCTAGTTGGCCAGAATCTCACTCTCATTGTTTCAGGTCTTAAACTCTTTTCTAAAAGCCTGTCATACTTCCTATGTTTACCCTTTCATTGCTGAGACACAGTTTGGCAGGATAAGAGAGCTCTGTTAAGATGCTTCACCTTATTTTCAAGGTGATGGTGGGAAGATTAGTTTGGTTGTTTGTCAGCATTGGTTTCAATGGTCTTCCCTCAGCTGTTTGGAAACAACTTTTCTCATTTTCAAAAGTATACTCTATAAACAATATTTGTCGTCACACTCTCTTGCTCTCTCTCTGTCTCATTCACTCTACTTCTCTTGTCCCTTTGCAGAGGTGCTAAAACACCATAGAACAATCTAAAGCAATTCCTATTAAATCTAATTTGAATGTGTTTCTCTCCCTCTCCCCCCTTTCTCTCTCTCTCTCCCTCCCTCCCTCCCTCCCTCCCTCTCTCCTCTCAGATTTCACCGGGAGCTGACCAGGGGAGCTGAACCTGATTGGACAGTCACTAACATCTGGCACTGGCACTGGAAACAGATTGGGTGATTGGACAAGACCCATGAACACCTCTGTCACCAGGACACAGCATCAGACCAAGCATACACAGCACCGTTGACCTAATTCAGTTCCGACAACATTCAACTCTACAAAACATTATTAACCAACAGGACTTCAATCAGCAGGACCATTGTACTCAGCCAAGCGCACACAAACTCAACTGAACCATTACAAGTCAACAGAAGAGTCACCTTGAATCCTAGCTGCTTTGTAGGGTGGACTGGATGGAACCAGAGCCCTACACACTGAAATACAGATGTATTATTTCTCCCTAAGTTCTCCAATCTGAGGTTTGTTGGGAACAATAGACTTTATCTGAATCTCCTCAGCATGAACAATTAGTGCCTACAATAACCCTGCTGTTACAGTTTGTCCCAGAACAAAATAAACTGCTTCATGGTTTAAACTGTTGTTCTGTATTGTCCAGAAACAACTTAGTTGTCTGATTATTCAGCAGTGAAATTGATGCCGCATAGCGTCTATAAAGGTAGGACACAATTAATAAACACAACAATCCTCAGCAGAAGGGGGCGATAGTGTTACACAAATCACAATATGAATGAGTGTTTATTGAAAGCTGTTGGATAATAACTGGCAAGTCCCTTTATCATCGTATAGGTGCTTATATGATACACATTTTACACGAGTGACTTCGGTTTAGTTTGGGAAAAAACAAGGATAGGATAGTATACACATACCGGTCCCACTTTAAAGGAAGTACAACTTGTAAAGGCTTTATATAGCATAAATGCTTCACAAATAATCTATGAGCACATGTCATACAAAGTGTGTTATGTCACATTTGGCAATTCACCCTACAGTGGTAATGGTTATGTCACCTTTTATGCATCAGTTATAGAGTATGACAGATGCTTAGATGATTATTTGTGAAGCCTTTATGTAGTGCTAGTCCTTTTTAAGTTGTACTTTGTTTCAAGTGGGACCCAAATATCTGACATTGTGATTAAATATCTCAAAGGAATCACAGATGTCGGTGTACTATAATGTATGATACCAGTGCCAAAATCAGACATCCTCGATTAGGCCGTCATTGTAAATAAGAATTTGTCCTTAACTGACTTGTCTAGTTAAATAAAGGTTAAATAAAATAAAAATCTAAAAAATAACACTGACAGGCTATTGAACACTGTGTTTCATCCAATTCTCTCAACTCTTAAATCACACTATTAATGATGCATCAAATAGAGAGACAATTCCTTCATTAGTAAGCATTCATTCATGCATAATGAAATATGAGTGTGGATTATCATAATTTCCAGGCGTGGTAATATGGGCAGGTGCGTAGGGGGTTCTGGTTAGAGATGCTTCCTGGTTATTCCTAATGTGATTATGAGTGTGGATCGCTTTACTTATGTTAAAATGCTAGTGAATATGTTTATAGCATATTAGCCAATTCACCACACCAGGGTGTCAGATTGTTAAATGGTAATTTACAGTAGTAGAATCATTCAAGTGATAAACCACAGACAAAAGCTAATGTGTTGTGTTTATTAACACATATTTCTGTGTTGTTGGGATTTGACATGGATTAGTGTATGCACACTGTACCTTTTATTCATCTGGTTATTCAAGTTGATATTGTTCTCCAAACAATTACTTCAATATGCCGTCAGTACAGTAGGTGGGTGTTTTCGCACGCCTGTGTGTTTGTGTGTCTAAGGCTGTGGCCACATATTTAATTAGGATTGACAGATTGACATTATAAACACTGACTAATAAAAGAGTAAATGTGTGTGTAAATCTAATCAAAGAGTGCGACAGAATAAATAGGACTTCAAATGATAAGACTCCGATGGCATGACGGTACTCATAATTCTCAATATTTACTTAGGTTTCAGGAGTAGATACTGTGTATTATCACATGCAGGAAGGGTAAGCATTCAGTTAGAAGCAGAAAAAATGTATTACTTATTCTAGCAACAGCGTATTGCTCTCAACATAAGAAAATACATTATAGTCCACAATCAAAAATAATTTTAATGACAGTTAATATGACAATTAATAGTTAGTCTCACAGGAAAAAAAGAAGTATAACACTTATGTAGTATACAGTGCCTTGCGAAAGTATTCGGCCCCCTTGAACATTGCGACCTTTTGCCACATTTCAGGCTTCAAACATAAAGATATAAAACTGTATTTTTTTGTGAAGAATCAACAACAAGTGGGACACAATCATGAAGTGGAACGACATTTATTGGATATTTCAAACTTTTTTAACAAATCAAAAACTAAAAAATTGGGCGTGCAAAATTATTCAGCCCCTTTACTTTCAGTGCAGCAAACTCTCCAGAAGTTCAGTGAGGATCTCTGAATGATCCAATGTTGACCTAAATGACTAATGATGATAAATACAATCCACCTGTGTGTAATCAAGTCTCCGTATAAATGCACCTGCACTGTGATAGTCTCAGAGGTCCGTTAAAAGCGCAGAGAGCATCATGAAGAACAAGGAACACACCAGGCAGGTCCGAGATACTGTTGTGAAGAAGTTTAAAGCCGGATTTGAATACAAAAAGATTTCCCAAGCAGCACTGTGCAAGCGATAATATTGAAATGGAAGGAGTATCAGACCACTGCAAATCTACCAAGACCTGGCCGTCCCTCTAACCTTTCAGCTCATACAAGGAGAAGACTGATCAGAGATGCAGCCAAGAGGCCCATGATCACTCTGGATGAACTGCAGAGATCTACAGCTGAGGTGGGACACTCTGTCCATAGGACAACAATCAGTCATATATTGCACAAATCTGGCCTTTATGGAAGAGTGGCAAGAAGAAAGCCATCTCTTAAAGATATCCACAAAAAGTGTCATTTAAAGTTTGCCACAAGCCACCTGGGAGACACCCCAAACATGTGGAAGAAGGAGCTCTGGTCAGATGAAACCAAACTTGAACTTTTTGGCAACAATGCAAAACCTTATGTTTGGCGTAAAAGCAACACCCTGAACACACCATCCCCACTGTCAATCATGGTGGTGGCAGCATCATTGTTTGGGCCTGCTTTTCTTCAGCAGGGACAGGGAAGATGGTTAAAATTGATGGGAAGATGGATGGAGCCAAATACAGGACCATTCTGGAAGAAAACCTGATGGAGTCTGCAATAGACCTGAGACTGGGACAGAGATTTGTCTTCCAACAAGACAATGATCCAAAACATAAAACAATATCTACAATGGAATGGTTCAAAAATAAACATATCCAGGTGTTAGAATGGCCAAGTCAAAGTCCAGACCTGAATCCAATCGAGAATCTGTGGAAAGAACTGAAAACTGCTGTTCACAAATGCTCTCTATCCAACTTCACTGAGCTCAAACTGTTTTGCAAGTAGGAATGGGAAAAAATTTCAGTCTCTCGATGTGCAAAACTGATATAGACATACCCCAAGCGTCTTACAGCTGTAATCGCAGCAAAAGGTGGCGCTACAAAGTATTAACTTAAGGGGGCTGAATTAGTTTGCGCGCCCAATTTTTCAGTGTTTGATTTGTTAAAAAAGTTTGAAATATCCAATAAATGTCGTTCCACTTCATGATTGTGTCCCACTTGTTGTTGATTCTTCACAAAAAAAATACAGTTTTATATCTTTATGTTTGAAACCTGAAATGTGGCAAAAGGTCGCAAAGTTCAAGGGGGCCGAATACTTTCGCAAGGCACTGTATGTAATACTTGAAGTACATTCTTTCACGGAATAGATACTGAGGTGGTAAAAGATACTATTCAGATTTAATTAGCTTGAATTTCCTTTAGAACGTCCCGGAAAATCTCCACACACACGTCCCCAGTGGGGTGTCTCATGGATGCCAGTTTCCACACCTCCTCAAATGTCTCCGCGGAAATACTCACGCCCACATTTCGGAATATGTCAGCAATCTGAAAAGGAAATTGAGGCGGAAATAAGAATCAGAAGATGTCTTTCACAAATGATTTGCTTATGCTCCATCCTATTTCAATAACATTTTGTGTCAATCACTTCTCCAATGGCAGAATTGTTCATACCAATTATATTTTTTTAAACAACGTTTTTTTCCCTACATTTTGAATGCTGTAACAAAATCCCACAAAACCTCCACATGGTACTGTGTGTCCCAGTGCTATTCTATAAAATCTACTAGACCATAGCTTTCTTTCTCTCCCTTGATTCTTCAGTGGGTTTATTGGTATTCTGTACCTCCTCTTTGGTGCGGGGGCAGAAGAAGTGCTCCTTGTGGACTCCCCTTAGGGAGTGCAGCGTAGGATACAGGAGGTCAAAGGCTGTGGTCTGGTCACCGTAGTTAGTGCTGTCGCTGACGCGCTTGATCCGCGGGGCCGCCAGGTCGGTGCGCACTGTGGGAGTTCCGTACATACGATAGTCTATGTGGAAAGATGTCAGAATTATACAGTGAGAATGTGATTCACACAATGTCGAGAAGCAGGGGGAAAAGGACTACCAGTCCATTGTAATGCAAAGATACAAATGTCAGAAATCGTGTGCTGAATCTCGGAGAAATGTCCGTCCCTGAATCTTTTTTGGAGAAGTATGGGAATTACACTACCATTCAAACGTTTGGAGTCGCTTAGAAATGTCCTTGTTTTTGAAAGAAAAGTGGATATTTTTGTCCATTAAAATAACATCAAATTGATCAGAAATACAGTGTAGACATTTTTAATGTTGTAAATTACTATTGTAGTTGGAAACGGCTGATTTTTATGGAATATCTACATAGGTGCACAGAGGACAATTATCAGCAACCAACCCTCAAAACACCAGTCTCAACGTCAACAGTGAAGAGGCGACTTCAGGATGCTGGCCTTCTAGGCAGAGTTGCAAAGAAAAAGCCATATCTCAGACTGGCCAATAAAAAGAAAAGATTAAGATGGGCAAAAGAACACAAACACTGGACAGAGGAACTCTGCCAAGAAGGCCAGCATCCCGGAGTCACCTCTTCACTGGTTGACATTGAGACTGGGGTTTTGCGGGTATTATTTAATGAAGCTGCCAATTGAGGACTTGTGAGGCGTCTGTTTCTCAAACTAGACACTCTAATGTACTTGTCCTTTTGCTCAGTTGTGCACCGGGGCCTCCCACTCCTCTTTCTCTTCTGGTTAGAGACAGTTTGCAATGTTCTGTGAAGGGAGTAGTACACAGTGTTGTACCAGATAGTCAGTTTCTTGGCATTTTCTCACATGCAATAGCCTTCATTTCTCAGAACAAGAATAGACTAATGGGTTTCAGAAGAGAAGTCTTTGTTTCTGGCCATTTTGAGCCTGTAGTTGAATCCACAAATGCTGATGCTCCAGATACTCAACTAGTCTAAAGAAGGCCAGTTTTATTGCTTCTTTGAAATCAGCAAAACCATTTTCATCTGTGCTAACAATTGCAAAAGGGTTTTCTAATGATCAATTAGCCTTTCTAAAATGATCAACTTGGATTAACTAACACAACGTGCCATTGTGATGGTTGCTGATAATGGGCCTCTGTATGCCTATGTAGATATTCCATTTAAAAAATCTGCTGTTTCCAGCTACACAAGTCATTTACAACATTAACAATGGCTACACTGTATTTCTGATCAATCTGATGTTATTTTCAAATGGACAAAAGAAATGTGCTTTTCTTTAAAAAACAGGAAATATCTTAGTGACACCAAACTTTTGAACGGTAGTGTATATCAAATTCTTCATGCATCTTTCACCTAAATATCTATTTACTGTAATTTGAGGTAAACCTGGACAGTGAAGTGTTACAAGACAACACAACCACAACTGACCAGTTGTAGGGAGACCACCCACGACAGCCCGGATGAGAGAGGAGGAGGTGATGAAGCGGTCCTGGATGGTCCTGGGTCTGTTGAGGGTCTTGGGGGTCTTCAGCATGCTGCCCACCTCTGCAGGCTCCAGGTCCTCTGGACTGACCAAAGCCTCTGAGGCTGCACGTCTCACAGGGAGAGTCTCTCTCTGCATGTTATCTGGGGCTGTGCTGGTCTTACACTCTGACGTAGAGTTGTCAATCAAAAGGGAATAGAATTACTGCCAGTCCACCAATCACAGAACATTGACTTGAATGGGAATGAGCCTTCTAGTAATTATATTTATATGCTTAGACACTGTAACTAACCACTGGTCAGAATGCGCTGCTCCACTTTACTGATGGGCATTTTGTCCTTCCAGTTGAGGAAGTTGGCAAACTCCAGGAAGTTGATGAGTCCGTCTTTGTCCACGTCACAGTACTCCATCAAGTCATCCAGCATCGGCCCACTCAGGTCCAGGTTAAACTGACGACACACGTCCTGCAGGTCCTCCTTGTCGATCACACCCTGACCCTTCTGTGGAGTCGCGCACACACACACACACAAACGCACGCACGCACGTAGCACACACACAGACAGACTGAACAGAGGTTGTGTCTATCTCAAACCAACATAATATTATCAAAGACAGTACAGTATGAAGATATCTAGAAACTGATTATCCAATAGAAATCCCAGATCATGCTTGTAGGCGATGTCATGGCGACGTTGGTTAGCTAAGCTCATGCGCAGAAACATCTCATCAGGTCTAATGGTAGTCTCACGCCAAACTGCGCATGTGCAGGCAATCAAATCAGTGGCACTCCTTCGATATTAAGTAGTTTTTTTTATGAAAATGTGTCAGCCACTTTCACAAAGTTGGAGTACTAACATGGTCAGCTACTTTCGACATTGGCTTGAATCTAGGTTGTTCCTTTAGATTCCAGGAAAATCAACAACTAAGGAATCATTTTTCACTTCTCCCATTGACTTGCAGACCCCAAACCCATGTCTGGTCGGTCGAGTCTGCTTCGCAAAGCTTTCCCAGAAGTATTGCTATGTTGTGCCTTGGGTTAGGAAATTCTGTGATATTATCAAGTTAATACAGTATATACAGTGCATTCAGACACCTTTGCTTTTCCCACATTGTTACGATACAGCCTTATTCTAAATTGTATTAAATCGTTTATTCCCCCTCATCAATCTACACACAATACCCCATAATGACAAAGCAAAAAAAGGTTTTTAGACATTTTTGCAAATGTATTACAATGTTTTTTTGAATCTACATTTACATAAGTATTCAGACCCTTTACTCAGTCCTTTGTTGAAGCACCTTTGGCAGGGATAACAGCCTCGAGTCTTCTTGGGTATGATGCTACAAGCTTGGCACACCTTTATTTGGGGAGTTTCTGCCATTCTTCTCTGCAGATCCTCTCAAGCTCTGTCAGGTTGGGTGTGGAGCGTCTCAGCACAGCTATTTTCAGGTCTTTCCAGAGATGTTAGATCGGGTTCAAGTCCGGGCTCGGGCTGAGCCACTCAAGGACATTCAGAGACGTATCTCAAAGCCACTTCTGTGTTGTCTTGGCTGTGTGCTTAGGGTTATTGTCCTGTTGGAAGGTGAACCTTCGCCCCAGTCTGAGGTCCTCAGCACTCTGGAGCAGGTTTTCATCAAGGATCACTCTGTACTTTTCTCCATTCTCTCTATCCTGAATAGTCCCCCAGTCCCTGCCGCTGAAAAACCTCCCCACAGCATGATGCCGCCACCACCACCATAGGGATGATGCCAGGTGTTCTCCAGACGTGACGCTTAGCATTCAGGTCAAAGAGTTCAATCTTGGTTTCATCAGACCAAAGAATCTTGTTTTTCATGGTCTGAGAGTCCTTTAGGTGCATTTTGGCAAACTCCAAGCGGGTTGTCATGTGCCTTTTACTGAAGAACGGCTTCCGCCTGGTTACTACCATAAAGGCCTGATTAGTGAAATGCTGCAGAGATTGTTGTCCTTCTGAGAGGTTCTCCCATCTCCACAGAAGAACTCTGAAAATCTTTCAGAGTGACAATCAGGTTCTTGGTCACCTCCCTGGCTTAGACCCTTCTCCCCCAATTCCTCAGTTTGGCCAGGCGGCCAGCTCTAGGAAGAGACTTGGCGGTTCCAAACTTCTTCCATTTAAGAATGATGGAGGCCACTGTGTTCATGGGGATCTCCAATGCTGCAGACATTTTTTGGTACCCTTCCCCAGATCTGTGCCTCCGACACAATCCTGTCTTGGATCTCTAGAGAAAATTCCTTCGACCTCGTGGCTTGGTTTTTGCTCTGACATGCACTGTCAACTGTGGGACCTTATGTGTGTGCCTTTACAAATCATGTCCAATTAATTAAATTTACCATAGGTGGACTCCAATCAAATTGTAGACAAATCTCAATGATGATCAATGGAAACAGAATGCACCTGAGCTCAATTTCGAGTCTCATAGCAAAGGGTCTGGATACTTATGTAAATAAGGTATTTGTTTTTATTTGTAATAAATTTGCAAAGATTTCTAAAAACATGTTTTTGCTTTTTCATTATGGGTTATGATGAGGATTTATTTATGTATTTAATCCATTTTAGAATAAGGCTGTAACGTAACAAAATGTGGAAAAAGGGGTACCTTCCGAATGCACTGTATGTTACCTTGTCGTAGTGCCTGAAGGCCTGCAGCAGGGAGTTAAAGTGGTGGAAGTTGACCTTCTTGAGGTGCTGGCGTACAGCACTGACCAGGGTGCGGCGTCTGTCTGTGCCTTTCTGGTACTCTGCTGGAGGGGTTGAGTGGAGAAGGTCACCTGCACCTGTGGAGAAAGTTAAACCAAATTCTTAATCTTCAAACAATAACAAAAGGCTTACATTTTGGTCACCCCTCTAGACTAAATTATAGCTTGACCCATTTTTACCAATTTCATACTGGCATTGTAATAGAAAACTCAATATGTGTCCATTTATGAATATGTGTCCTTTTATTAATTCAAATTTGACTCACCAAAGTCATCTGGCCGCATCAAGATTCCAAATGTGTGACCTGCTGGCACTTTCAATGTGTCTGCTATGCTGTAAAAGGCCGGGAACAGAGGAATTAAAGCTGCTGTAGTAGCTTGGCATGAGTTGTGCAATACACAGGTCTGGAACGTACATTGAACAGGCATTTAACTAGATCTGCATTAAAGAGTTAATGTGATATACTTACGGGTCATGCACTTTGCCAATCTGTGGCTGTGTCCTTTCCCTGAAGTCATCACATCTCCGAGAAACAAACTTTGCACTGTTATGCCTATTGGAAAAATAGCAGTACACAAATCAACATTTGATGTCATGACTATTGGCAATGCATTGTGTAACACTGAATGGTGATGAGCGATAAGAAGTCAAGTGTTTTGAATAAACATAAGCTAGGATAAGTGCTTACTTCTGAGTATCACACAACCAGTGGAGAGATTTGGAGACACTGCGTCCATCGTTGTGGTGGGGAGTAGGCACTCCGAACCTGCCATCCTTTCCATAATGGCTCCACTTGTATTTCCTATCAACCTGTTCACCTGGGACACAACACAGTTATGATGGATTTACCCAGGCTAAAATCAAACAGAGAAATATCGACTTGTGTGTTTAACCACTGGCTATGGTGTTTCTTCAGAAATGTGTCTGAAAATTATGGGTGTTAAATCAATGTGTTAAACAACATGTTGAATAGCATATAAAAGACTTTCAAGCCAAAATCAAGTCCCCATTTGAACACTGTCAGAAGCAAAGAGAGACAAATGTCCACAATACTCACCGACAAAGTAGGCATTGTGGGAGCGGATATAAGACTGGTGTCCCTCCTGAGCCTCTGTCGCCACCTGCTCCGCACTTTTAGGTGGGTTGATAATCACACCTGCAGCTGCACCTGGATCAGAAGGAACACACTTGTACATGAAGGCTTGTGGATATGTCTTTCAGTCATAATATGAATGTTCATCGTGACACATTGTAGCTTCTAGGGTCTTTCTTTATTGTCTGACTCACTTTTGGGGGATTTCACACCAAATGTGGCGTTGCCAATGTCGAGACAATTTGGAAGCCCAGGGCTTTGATCATGTGACCTGCCCAGGGGGGCTTTTTGATTGGTGGAATACCCAGCTTCACTGATCTGATGTAACCTCTGTTGATAGATGGTCTTAGGTGGTGGGTTGATCACTAATCCACCCTGTAGGAAATACAGGAACAAATGCGACCATACCAATTCCATGAATGAATGTGTGGATGATCTCTACCATGTTAAATGCATCTACAGATGTAGGATCTTCATTTTAGCCAGTTTGCTACAGCAGGAAAACAATCCTGCAACAACAGGAAATTTGAATTATTATGTGGATTATAATTAATGGACATTTTCTGTAGCGTTTGATACATTTTTTGTTAGGGCAAATCAAGTCTGGAAATAAGAAACTTTAGAAGCATTTTTAAACCATGAAAACACTACACGTTTGCATTTCCTGTCATGCAGTAAAAATTCTCAGCAACAAAATAGTGATCAAATTAAGATCCTACATCTGTAACATGAAAACCTGAGGCTAGTTATCTTAAAACTCACAATACATGTCTGTTTATTTAGGCCTCTACTCACAGAAATAGAAGCTTGGCTGCTCACTCCATGAACTAGAGTACTGGCAATATCAGGGTCGTTGGCTTTCCCATGGAACACTCGGATAGCCCCTGCACCTGGGCGTGTTGTGTTGAGAAACTTCCTCACTACTGGTGGGGTTTGGGGCTTTAAAACGAAGGTGTGAGACAGTGAATATACACCCACACAAACAGACACATGCACTTGTGCACAATCCCCCCCCCCCCCTAAACATGCTGCTGAGGCAAAAAGGAGAATGACAAAGGACTGCACTGTACATCCCAGGCACGTCAGATCCTATTGTATATTACCATTCAGGACAGTTTGGTAGTGATGTTAATTCAGTTAGTGTGTTGATCCAGCTATATCATAATTATGTTTATTATTTGGCAGCACGATCTCAACTTACCTTGGGTGATATTTCTTGTAAGCAAGTCTTAGCTCTGTCACCTACAGGAATAAGTTTCCCAGCCTAGGTGACATGGGGATATCATAGACATACAGTATGGTAACATGCATTTACAGTAGACCGCATCATATACGCACATCTTGCGAGATAAAATAGTTACCAGATGAATCAGTCAAACACAAAGAAATAACTAGGCTACCAAGCCTATTTGCTTGTTACCCTTCGAATATTCGGTAAACTTTCGGTGTATTTCCAGGTGTTGGTTGCATTCCTTTCTATCATATTCATAAAGTTAGCGTATCAACAAGTTGCTATAAAAAATATGTAGCCTACTCAACACGGGTTTACATGTCTAGTTGCTAGTTACAATGTTTAATTCTGAAGAGAGAAGCTTAAGATGGCTACTTTGTATCGAATTCCAGGACATTCTGATAGAATGTTTATTTCGAGTCACATGGCAACCGCCACTAGGAAACCGAGGCTTGATCTGATTGGCGCTATAATTATAGGCTTACTGTGCAAGCGTTCTAGAATAAAGACACCAAAATTGTTATAATTACTATGGCAATAAAAATAAATAAATAATACTTTTAAAAAAATTTTAAAACATTTTTAAAATGTATTTTTTACTATGCGGGGAAAATATGACTCCAGCGTAAAGAGGTCAATCGAACTCGATCAAAACAATGGAATTGACATGGAAACGCGTGGGGAAAAGATCCGTGAGGGAAATATCCCAATCTTCCCATTGCCTCCCAGCAAAATGTGCCTACATTTAGGCTATTGTTTGTGTATTTCACACTATGTTGAGGTAAAAATTGGAGTATAATGCATGTATAGATGTCAACCCCAGCACATGTTCATGTCATTGTCACCAATCAACGACAGACTACCACTACTGATTTCTGCATGCTAGTTATGCTAGTTTATCTGAAAGGGAGTTAGCATTTAGCAGACACTTATTCTAAACCTAAAAAGGGACAACTTCTAAAGCAAAAACAGCTAAATATATCCTAATCGGACTCAAGTAACCACATTGTGGGCCTTCTACAATGCATACATCATGACGGATTTGTTGGATGTGCGCCAATCTGGGCAATGAAAACTCTGCGTTCCATTTACCGCATCTATGCTGATTTATGTTATGGTGATTTAGAATGTATTGAATAATGAAAGTTTTTGTAAACAAAAAATATATATATATATAATTTAATGACTTGTCTTTGAAACTGATAAATGGAAACAATTTTTTCAGACCCAAACTAATAAATGTTAAAGAAACAATGGTTAAATCCCAACCAACCCCAATTAAGAACTTGTATGATTATGAACATTGCAAATGCATGCCCATGTTTGCCTTTAGCCTACACTTTGACAGTATGGCATGTTATGACATAAAGATGCATACGTCATATGTTAAAGTTTTTTTTTGTGAATTAGCACACTTGTGTAACATTTCCTCTTTGCCTTATAAAACGATTAGTTTCCCTGATCCTTTCATTAAAGAGCCAATCTGCAGTTGCTACATTGATTTTTGGACTTGTAAATTAATTATATGTACCAATTATTTCTTTAAAAATATAACTTATAAATGCCTATTGAACTTAGTTCAACTGTCGGACCCCATCAGAACCCTAAATATACGTTTGTTTTACTCCAACAAAGTACATGTAAACAAACGTTGTATAACCTCAAAACATAGTTCAAACTATAATGTTGATACCATGGATGGCCAGTCCTTGTATCCATAGATCTGTCTATTAATTTGAGAGCTGTTACATTTCTCCAGTCCCATCCCTCAGATTTTACCGAAACAGTGGCGGTGTGGTATGTTGTTTCAAGTGCAGATTGCCCCTTTAACACGTTCACAAATTGGAACACGAGTGTGTGATTGGTTTATTCTCAGTGCTACGTAGCCATTCGATCTATCATACACTTTGCCATGCAAAACAAACGGGAAGTTGAAAGAAGTGGGAAAGGGACAAGTTTTATGAAATTTCTCGCTCTGTGAATATATTTCAATGCCCGAAAATATTATTTTTTGGAAATCCATTCAACTACCTAGCTAGTTAGTTAACTCGGATAGGGTAAGTAGATATCATTCTCGCTAGCTGATTTACCGGCAGAACTAGCTTGCTAGGCCGAAAGCTATGTTTTGTTAGCTAGCTCACATCAAATAATAAACAAACAGAGTGACCCGTTCATAATATACATAATATATCGTTGTGAGTTGGTCATTGCAATGTGTATGTATATGTGTGGCTAGCTTCCTAGTTACTACGTATTTGCGTGTGTGAAGCAGGGTGAGGTGTGGTTCAACCTTATGTAGTTTACGAACAGTAAGACCGATAGCTTTCGTGTACGAGCTAGCTTAGCGAACTAGCTAAATTATTCAATATACTGTGTGTAGTTAGCTAGCTATAGTAAACTAGCTAACAGTATACGTCATGCCACCTAATCTAAATAAAGCTAGTTATCTAGCTGTAATTGGCTGGCTATCTAGCGTGAACTAGCTAGCTAGCTAACCAATTTGTCTAAAACAAGATTGGACCAATGGGTGGGACTGAGAAAGCAAATCATTATTTTTCGACGGGCACAGTGCTTGTTGATAGCAAGTTTGAGCCGCCATCCTAACTGACTAGCTAGCTAGTCAACACTGGTTATTAGTGGGCAAGACTGACGTAACACGAGTTCGAACCACATGTCTTCACTGCAATTATTTTTGGCTAGACATGGGCTTGTTATGTTTACTTGTTGGGTCAGTTAAGAAATAAGTGTAATATAGTCTTTGTAAACAAGTCTAAAGTTACTAGCTAATAGCCAAGTGAAAGTCACATTTCCAAAGATTGTCTAGTTTTATGTAGCTACATCCTGTGATTCAATGATATTACAATGATGATCAGAGACAAAGCTAATTAAATCATTTCTATCCAATTAAACGTCAAAGTTGATAATTATGTATTTTGTATTTGTTTTCCCCACACTACTTTATTCACTGTTGATCTGTTGACAATTTAAGTAATGTGACATCTCATTTTGGCAGTTCTAGGAGTGACCATTCAAGCAGTACTTCTGCATCCAGAGCAAGAGACTGGGGTGTAAGGACATGGCAAGTAGGGGTGGTGCAACACGACCCAATGGGCCGAACACAGGCAACAAGATCTCCCAGTTCAAATTAGTACTCTTAGGGGAGTCCGCTGTGGGAAAGTCCAGTCTGGTACTTCGTTTTGTCAAGGGCCAGTTTCATGAATTCCAAGAGAGCACAATTGGAGGTAGGCTGATCTGACATCTTCTATTCATGTGTTAGTGGAATGGACATAACCCAAAACCACTATTTTTGTCCTGTGGTGATTCTCACTAAATTCTGTAGGTTATGCAATCTCCCATGATATATATTAGTTCATTGTTGGAAACTGGACAGCCAGCTGCAAACAAAATTCTAAATGCTGCAATGACTGTAATTCCCCTCTCAGCTGCCTTCCTGACTCAGACAGTATGTTTGGATGACACAACAGTCAAGTTTGAGATCTGGGACACAGCTGGTCAGGAGCGCTACCACAGCCTAGCACCCATGTACTACAGAGGTGCCCAGGCTGCCATCGTGGTCTACGACATAACTAACAAAGTGAGTCAGCAGCCGGGTTTATGCACTCTGTCACACATTATAAGAGACTTATAAATTAGGTACATTGCATTTGGAAAGTATTCAGACCCTTTCCCTCAATCTACATACAATGTCCCATAATGACAAAGCGACAACAGGATTTTAGACATGTATTAAAAATAAAAAACAGATACCATAATGACAAAGTGATTAAAAACAGAAATACCATATTTACATACATTTGAAGTCGGGGGTTTACATACACCTTAGCCAACTACATTTAAACTCAGTTTTTCACAATTCCTGACATTTAATGCTAGTGTCAGTTTAATGCTTATGTCAGTTAGGATCACCACTTTACTTTAAGAATGTGAAATGTTAGAATAATAGTAGAGATTTATTTCAACATTCCCAGTGGGTCAAGTTTACATACACTCAATTAGTATTTGGTAGCATTGCCTTTAAATTGTTTAACTTTGAGGAAAACTTTTCGGGTAGCCTTCCATAAGCTTCTCACAATAGTTTTGGTGAATTTTGGCTCATACCTACTGACATAGATGGTGTAACTGAGTCAGGTTTGTAGGCCTCCTAGCTCACACACGCCTTTTCAGTTCTGCCCACACATTTTCTATCGGATTGAGGTCAGGGCTTTGTGATGGCCACTCCAATACCTTGACTTTGTTGTCCTTAGGCCATTTTGCCACAACTTTGGAAGTATGCTTGGGGTCATTGTCCATTTGGAAGACCCATTTGCGACCAAGCTTTATCTTCCTGACTGATGTCTTGAGATGTTGCTTCAATATATCCCCATATTTTTCCTCCCTCATATGATGCCATCTATTTTGTGAATTGCACCAGTCCCTCCTGCAGCAAAGCACCCCCACAACATGATGCTGCCACCCCCGTGCTTCACGGTTGGGATGGTGTTTGACTTGCAAGCCTCCCCCTTTTTCCTCCAAACATAATGATGGTCATTATGGCCAAACAGTTCTATTTTTGTTTCATCAGACGAGAGTAAATCTATCCCAAAAGTACAATCTTTGTCCCCATGTGCAGTTGCAAACCTTAGTCTTGCTTTTTTTATGGCTGTTTTGGAGCAGTGGCTTTTCCCTTGCTGAGCGGCCTTTCAGGTTATGTTGATTATATGACTAGTTTTACTGTGGATATAGATACTTTTGTACCTGTTTCCTCCAGCATCTTCACAGGGTCCTTTGCTGTTGTTCTGGGATTGATTTTCACTTTTCGCACCAAAGTACGTTAATCTCTAGGATACAGAACGCGTCTCCTTCCTGAGCGGTATGACGGCTGCGTGGTCCCATGGTGTTTATACTTGTGTACTATTGTTTGTACAGATGAACGTGGTACCTTCATGCGTTTGGAAATTGCTCCCAAGGATGAACCAGACTTGGAGGCCTACCATTTTGGGGTCTTGGCTGATTTATTTTGATATTCCCATGATGTCAAGCAGAGGCACTGAGTTTGAATGTAGGCCTTGAAATACATCCACAGGTACATCCCCAATTGACTCAAATGATGTCAATTAGCATATCAGAAGCTTCTAAATCCATGACATCATTTTCTGGAATTTTCCAAGCTATTTAAAGGCACAGTCAATTTAGTGTATGTAAACTTCTGACCCACTGGATTTGGGATACAGTGAATTATTAGTGAAATAATCACTGTAAACAATTGTTGGAAAAATTACTTGTCATGCACAAAGTAGATGTTTTAACCGACTTGCCAAAACTATAGTTTGTTAACAAGAAATGTGTGGAGTGGTTGAAAAACAAGTTTTAATGACTCCAACCTAATTATGTAAACTTCTGACTTCAACTGTAAGTATTCAGACCCTTTGCAATGACTCAAAATTGAGCTCCAATGCATCCTGTTTCCATTGATCATCGTTGAGATGTTTCTACAACTTGATTGGAGTCCACCTGTGGTAAATTAAATTGATTGAACATGATTTGGAAAGGCGCACACCTGTCTGTAAATGATGGTGGAGTGGCCAGATGGAAGCCCCTCTTCAGTAAACGGCACATGACAGCTCGCTAAAGGAATATCCGACCATGACAAACAAGATTCTCCTGTCTGATGAAACCAAGATTAAACTCTTTGGCCTGAAGGCCAAGTGTCACGTCTTGAGGAAACCTGGCACTATCCCTATGGTTGTGGCAGCATCATGCTGTGGGGATGCTTTTCAGCTGCAGGGACTGGGAGACTAGTTAGGATCGATGGAAATATGAACAGAGAAAAGTACAGTGGGATCATTGATGAAAACCTGCTCCAGGGGACTCAGGAACTCAGACTGGGGTGAAGGTTCACCTTCCAACAGGACAATGATCCTAAGCACACATCCAAGACAACACGGGAGTGGCTTTGGGACAAGTCTCTGGATGTCCTTGAGTGGCCCATTCAGAGCCCGGACTTGAACTCGATTGAACTTCTCTGGAGAGACCTGAAAATAGCTCCCCATCAAACTTGACAGGGTTCAAGTCAAGTGTGCCAAGCTTGTAGCGTCATACCTAAGAACACTTGAGGCTGTAATCTTTGCCAATGGTGCTTCAACAAAGTACTGAGTAAAGGATCTGAGTACTTATGTAAATGTGATATTTTTTGTTTAATAATACATTTGCAAAAATTTCTATGCCTGTTTTTGCTTTGTCATTATGGGGTATTGTTTCTAGATTTTATGAGGGGGAACAAACAATTGAATCCATATTAGTATAAGACTGTAACGTAACAATATGTGGAAACAGTCAAGGTCCGAATACTTTCCGAATGAATCAAATCAAATCTAAATGTATTTGTCACATACACATGGTTAGCAGATGTTAATGCGAGTGTAGCGAAATGCTTGTGCTTCTAGTTCCGACAATGCAGTAATAACCAACAAGTAATCTAGCTAACAATTCCAAAACTACTACCTTATAGACACAAGTGTAAGGGGATAAGAATATGTACATAAAGATATATGAGTGAGTGATGGTACAGAGCGGCATAGGGAAGATACAGTAGATGGTATTGAGTGCAGTATATACAGATGAGTATGTAAACAAAGTGGCATAGTTAAAGTGGCTAGTGATACATGTATTACATAAAGATGTAGTAGATGATATAGAGTACAGTATATACATATGAGATGAATAATGTAGGGTATGTAAACATTATATTAGGTAGCATTGTTTAAAGTGGCTAGTGATATATTTTACATCATTTCCCATCAATTCCCATTATTAAAGTGGCTGGAGTTGAGTCCGTGTGTTGGCAGCAGCCACTCAATGTTAGTGGTGGCTGTTTAACAGTCTGATGGCCTTGACATAGAAGCTGTTTTTCAGTCTCTCGGTCCCAGCTTTGATGCACCTGTACTGACCTCGCCTTCTGGATGATAGCGGGGTGAACAGGCAGTGGCTCGGGTGGTTGTTGTTCTTGATGATCTTTATGGCCTTCCTGTGACATCGGGTGGTGTAGGTGTCCTGGAGGGCAGGTAGTTTGCCCCCCGGTGATGCGTTGTGCAGACCTCACTACCCTCTGGAGAGCCTTACGGTTGTGGGCGGAGCAGTTGTCGTACCAGGCGGTGATACAGTATTAGGTACAGCTGAAGACATTTTGTGAATATTTAGCGGGAGTTTGAAGATTATGCCCTATATAATAAGCCTAGTTGAGAATCTGAAGAAAAGATTGAGAAAAAGGCTAGCCTCGTTTTGCTGACATGTTTTCAAGCACTTTTCTGTAGTTCTTAGATTTGACAAGTCTAAAATATCCATATTCATTTAATTTGGTCCTAACAAACCTGTCACATCTAGGGTACTTTTGTTTTAACAACTTAATTGAGGGGCTGTCAATGTTTTGACCCCTAGTTGCACCACACTTTCCCAAACCATCTTTCTGTTCGATGTGTAAATGTATATGTTATGTTGTAAATGTTTCTGATACCCTGTGCCGCTATTTTGGCCAGGTCTCTCTTGTAAAAGAGATTAACAAACCTGGTTAAAAAAATTAAAGCGCAACTCCAATGAGAAATTCTATTTTGATCCCCATGTCTGATTTTGCTCTTATTTGCTGAGACGTTTGCTGGGAAGTTGTTAGAACATTGTATTTCATGGAAATAAGATGTCAAAAGAGCTTGGTTTTCTAACTCAAAAGTTTTGTACACAAATCTTAAGCCAATGTTTGGAGCAGAGCATGACTTCAACTCAGCAATATGATACATCTCATTGACGAACTCCCCATACATGTAAGCTGGGGAACATTATATCTAATTGTCATATTTTATAGAAGTTCTCCTTTAACGAGGCCACGTCTTGGATATCCTGCAAAGTCAATCGCATAACCAGGGAATGAAGGGAGTGGTTGTGTTGTCATTCTTCCGCAAGGACCTTGTTATTTTCTGACTTAATCTCTCGTCCTCTGATGTTTGCCAGGAGTCCTTTGCACGAGCAAAGAACTGGGTTAAGGAGCTTCAGAGACAAGCCAGTCCAAATATTGTAATAGCGTTGGCTGGGAACAAAGCTGACCTTGCAAACAAACGAGCATTGGATTTTCAGGTTTGTGCCAGTGAATTTGCTATTGAACATTACACTGTGCTAGTTTTATTCTCACTGGAGTCATCATACAATTTGACCTATAAGGCAGTTAAAAACAACATTTGTTGCATATTGACTGATTTTGGTGGTTTTCTTCCAGGATGCCCAGTCATACGCAGAGGATAACAGTTTACTGTTCATGGAAACATCAGCAAAGACCTCTATGAACGTTAATGAGATGTTCATGGCTATTGGTAAGTGTTTTATGTTCCATGTTCATTACACTTAGTTTGAAAATGTTAAAGATTCTATCAATCTGATAATACATATGTAATAAAAAAAATCCCTATTGCTTCACAGCAAAGAAATTACCCAAGAACGAGCCTCAAGCTGCCGGAGCGAACAGTGGACGGAACCGGGGAGTAGATCTTACGGAGACAGCTCAGCCAGCCAGCCGCTCCTGCTGCAGTACCTAAACCTGGCCCACTCTTCCTAACTCTGAATCACATCTGGACATGGTGTTCCCCTTCCTGACATCAGACCTTCCACCTCTCGTCCTTTCTCCTGGGAATAGCTGAAGACTCTGTATAGCTGCATTTCTAATACTTTGTTTGGTTTTACTTTTCATTTTAAAGTGTATATCAGTATAATGTATGCATGTATCACTACAAGGCCTAAAACATTTTTTATTTTTATTTTTTTACTTCAGTTGGAAGACTAGCCCCTATGAGAGAGAGTAAGCAGTGTGTGTGTGTGACTGATTCCCTGATGAGAAAGTGTAACCTAGGTCATAGGGTTATTGGACTGGGGGTAAAAGTGAGTTGAGTGTCATTCCAACCAGAACAAATCAAATTCCCCCATTGTGAAATGCCTGGAGGCTATGACAGTTTGTACTGGGTATAATACCATTATTAAAGCAGTGTCAGGTAAGGACTATCAAATCAAGCATTCCCCCTTGCACCTGCTGCCGAGACGACGACATCTCCGTCTGCAGAGAAGTTTGGCAAGAACATCCAACGCCATTACACCACTGGCCCACTGCAACCGGTTGAATAGGATAAAAGGGTGGTTTTGTGATTGGATGGCTGGTGACTGCAAGTTTGTCACATCTATGATGACTGCCTTGTGCATCATGGGAAGTCCTTCTTCAAACCACAATATTCTCTGGTTGATACATTGATTTAAGGAAGAACACTGAGACAGTTGGACATGCTCAGACAAGTTTTGTAAAATGTCTAGTCCTTTGTTTCCCCAAACTGTTATTGTTCAGTTATCAACTTGTCAGAATTAGTGGTGTTTAAAAGTATTTCACAAACCATGCACCAACATAAGTCTTGACTATTACCTATCATCCATCATCTGTGGAATTTTACTCTGTTATATAGGGTGTTGCAATGTTGTCTTCTACCAATACAGCTTGGAGGGCATAAGCTTGTCAGGAAAGTATCTAGAGATTCTGAACAATTTTACAGTATGTAGGTCTAGGTCAGCTATGGGTTTGTTACCTTGTCACAAACAAACTGGTTAAATGCTAATCAATGGTGTTCTTTTTAAATATGTAGTGTTATTAACAATTCAATTGTATCTCCTGTGTCTTGTTACTTTTCTCAATGGTCTGTTCATATTTGAGAGGACTATTGCATTGCACAATTGTTGGTTATAATTTTAATTAATGACTGGCCATTACAATTTATAAAACTGATGCACTGTGTCGGACTTGTTAAACCTATTGCCTCAAACAACCGGAAGTGGTACTAACTGACTGGTAGTCTTTCTGAAGCCAGGCGGATTTAACCATGTCAAACATGACTAGTGAAGGATCCGTTTGAGTGTCAGGGTACATGTCAATAAATTAGGTATATTGTATGCCTTTATGTTTTTGATATCACAAGAAATGCCAGAGCTATTCATTCTCTGCAAAACTTGAAAAATTGGTCTGAAGTTATAATTACGTGGTATATGTTTGGTTTGTCAACTCCTTTGATTGAGAGTGTTTTCTCTGAGCACATCCAATCCCTGAATAAGTATGACCATGACTGAAATGTTTTCCTTTGAACCTGAGACCAACACTGTCCACTAGCTCTCTACAAATGTCAGCTGCAAGGCACTCGTAGTTCAAGGTGAGATTCTTCAGACTGTCAGCCATAGTTTCCTTCACATTGACCTCACTCCTGCTGCAGGACTGAGGATTGATGTCTCTCTGTTTCCTCTGCATTTGCATATCTCTAGCTACCCCCCATAGTCTCTGGCATGTCCAACTCTGGTGGGTTGTCCTCATCCTTGACACTGGAAGGTTCTTCAGTATCAAAAGTAGATGACCCTGGTCTTGACTGAATCTGAAACGGACAAATCCTTAACAGTTTGCATGAGGCACAGGGTCTTCAATATTAATTTCTGTTGAGTCAACTCAATGACAGTCAGCTCTCTCAGCCACTGCATGATCATCCAATACTTCCCAGAGGCCACTGGACGCTAGGACCAGCAGCTGGTAGGATGGGTCTGTGGGCAGCGACACAGTAAGGCACAGGGATGACTGACTTATGCTTGCGATCGCCATAATGACTAAGCACTCGAGTGGCCTTGGTCAGCCCCTCCACTAGACCGTGCTGTTTGTTGATGCTGATTGTCCCTCCGGACCAGAGGATGTGTTTGCGCTCCTTAGGGTTAAAATTTATTTATAAAGCCCTTCTTATATCAGCTGATATCTCAAAGTACTGTACAGAAACCCAGCCTAAAACCCCAAACAGCAAGAAATGCAGGTGTAGAAGCACAGTGGCTAGGAAAAACTCACTAGAAAGGCCAGAACCTAGGAAGAAAACTAGAGAGGAACCAGGCTATGAGGGGTGGCCAGTCCTCTTCAATTATAGCAACATGGCCAAGATGTTCAAATGTTCATAGATGACCAGCAGTGTCAAATAACAATAATCACAGTGGTTGTCGAGGGTGCAACAGGTCAGCACCTCAGGAGTAAATGTCAGTTGGCTTTTCATAGCCGATCATTCAGAGTATCTCTACCTCTCCTGCTGTCTCCAGTGAGTTGAAACAGCAGGTCTAGGACAGGTAGCGCGTCCGGTGAACAGGTCAGGGTTCCAAAGCAGCAGGCAGAACAGTTGAAACTGGAGCAGCAGCATGGCCAGGTGGACTGGGACAGCAAGGAGTCAATTAGAGAGGATACTTAAATTCACACAGGACACCGGATAAGACAGGAGAAATACTCCAGATATAACAGACTGACCCTAGCCCCCGACACATAAACTACTGCAACATAAATACTGGCGGCTGAGACAGGAGGGGTCAGAAGACACTGTGGCCTCATCCGACGATACCCCCGGAGAGGGTCAAACAGTCAGGATATAACCCCACCCACTTTGCCAACGCACAGCCCCCACACCACTAGAGGGATATCTTCAACCACCAACTTACCATCCTGAGACAAGGCTGAGTATAGCCCACAAAGATCTCCGCCACTTCACAACCCAAGGGGGGGGGGGCGCCAACCCAGACAGGAAGATCACGTCATTGACTCAACCCACTCAAGTGACGCAACCCTCCTAGCGACGGCATGGAAGACCACCAGTAAGCCAGTGACTCAGCCCCTGTAATAGGGTTAGAGGCAGAGAATCCCAGTGGAGAGAGGGGAACCGACCAGGCAGAGACAGCAAGGGCGGTTCTTCACCTTAACACTCCTGGAACAGGCTACACTCAATCATAGGACCTACTGAAGAGATGAGTCTTCAATAAAGACTTGAAGGTTGAGACCGAATCTGCGTCTTTCACATGGGTAGGCAGACCATTCCATAAAAATGGAGCTCTATAGGATAAATCCCTGCCTCCAGCTGTTTGCTTAGAAATTCTAGGGACAGTTAGGAGGCCTGCGTGACCGTAGCGTACGTGTAGGTATGTACGGCAGGACCAAATCGGAAAGATAGGTAGGAGCAAGCTCATGTAACGCTTTGTAGGTTAGCAGTAAAACCTTGAAATCAGCCCTTGCCTTAACAGGAAGCCAGTGTAGAGAGGCTAGCACTGGAGTAATATGATACATTTTTTTGGTTCTGGTCAAGATTATAGCAGGGCTGATTTTAGTGTTTAGCACTAACTGAAGTTTATTTAGTGCCTTAGCCGGGTAGCCGGAATGTAGAGCATTGCAGTAGTCTAACCTAGAAGTGACAAAATACATTTTTCTGCATCATTTTTGGACAGAAAGTTTCTGATTTTTGCACTGTTACGTAGATGGAAAAAAGCTGTCCTTGAAACAGTCTTGATATGTTCGTCAAAAGAGAGATCAGGGTCCAGAGGTCCTTCACAGGTCCTTCACAGTTTTTTTTGGGACGACTGCACAACCATCAAGATTAAATGTCAGATTCAACAGAAGATCTCTTTGTGTCTTGGGACCTAGAACAAGCATCTCTGTTTTGTCCGAGTTTAAAAGTAGAACATTTGCAGCCATCCACTTCCTTATGTCTGAAACACAGGCTTCCAGCGATGGCAAATTTGGGGCTTCGCCATGTTTCATCAAAATGTACAGCTGAGGGGCCTCCCGGGTGGCGCAGTGGTTAAGGGCGCTGTACTGCAGCGCCAGCTGTGCCATCAGAGACTCTGGGTTCACGCCCAGGTTCTGTCGTAACCGGCCGCGCCTGGGAGGTCCGTGGGGCGACGCACAATTGGCCTAGCGTTGTCCGGGTTAAGGAGGGCTTGGCCGGTAGGGATGTCCTTGTCTCATCGCGGACCAGCGACTCCTGTGGCGGGCCAGGCGCAGTGCGCGCTAACCAAGGTTGCAGGGTGTTTCCTCCGACACATTGGTGTGGCTGGCTTCCGGGTTGGATGCACGCTGTGTTAAGAAGCAGTGCGGCTTGGTTGGGTTGTGTATCGGAGGACGCATGACTTTCAACCTTCGTCTCTTCCGAGCCCGTACAGGAGTTGTAGCGATGAGACAAGATAGTAGCTACTAAAACAATTGGATACCACGACATTGGGGAGAAAAGGGGTAAAATTCAACAACAACAAAAATGTACAGCAGTGTCTCACCCACATAGCAGTGAAAGTTAACATTTCCCGGATGACCCGGATGACATCACCAAGAGGTAAAATATATAGTGAAAACAATAGTGGTCCTAAAATGGAACCTTGAGGAACACCGAAATTTACAGTTGATTTGTCAGAGGACAAGCCATTCACAGAGACAAACTGATATATTTCCGACAGATAAGATCTAAACCAGGCCATAACTTGTCCGTGTAGACCAATTTGGGTTTCCAATCTCTCCAAAAGAATGTGGTGATTGATGGTATCAAAAGCAGCACTAAGGTCTAGGAGCACAAGGACAGATGCAGAGCCTTGGTCTGACGCCATTAAAAGGTCATTTACCACCTTCACAAGTGCTATGATGGGGTCTAAAACCAGACTGAAGCTTTTTGTATACATTGTTTGTCTTCAGGAAGGCAGTGAGTTGCTGTGCAACAGCTTTTTCAAAAATAATTGAGAGGAATGGAAGATTCGATATAGGCCGATAGTTGTTTATATTTTCTGGGTCTTATTCAAGAGAGGCTTTATTACTGCCACTTTTAGTGAGTTTGGTACACATCCGGTGGATAGAGAACCTTTTATTATGTTCAACATAGGAGGGCCAAGCACAGGATTCAGCACAGGAAGCAGCTCTTTCAGTAGTTTAGTTGGAATAGGGTCCAGTATGCAGCTTGAAGGTTTAGAGGCCATGATTATTTCCATCATTGTGTCAAGAGATATAGTACAACAACACTTGAGTGTCTCCCTTGATCCTAGGTCCTGGCAGAGTTGTGCAGACTCGGGACAACTGAGCTTTGGAGGAATACGCAGATTTAAAGAGGAGTTTTTAATGATAAGGATCTTTTCCTCAAAGAAGTTAATGAATTTATCACTGGGCTGGAGGTGCTTTGGTCAGACGGAAGCCACTGCCTTGTTTGTACAGCACCGCATGGACTTTACCTGTGAAATCGGAATCAACAAGTGACGTTAATTGGAAATGTATAGTATTCAATGAATAAGACCTGTTCTGTATCATATTTGCTAGTATCAGTATGCTAGTAAAATACTGACCACAGTCAGCAATGATAATTCTTCCACCCTGTAACTCCTGTGAGGGGGTTGGTATATTACTCTCCTGTCCTGTACCCTGCTCCTTCTCGTCTGAGGAGGGCAGCCCACTGTCATTAGGGCAGAGTAGCGCTGTGCAGCCACTCCAGCGGATCTTGGCGGTCTCGTCCTTGCCAAGCCCCAGGACCCGATCCATCTTCCAGAAGGCTGTGGTGAAGGCTAGGTTCACCTGTTCCACTTTGGTCAGATTCTCCAGCTGCTCAGTGCCTAGGCCTAGTGCAATGTTCTGGGCTTGGCCTGCGTAAGGTCTGTTGTAGTATTCCTGGAACAGGGCCTCAAAGCGTGACAGTAGCTTCACCTGGTCCTTCTCCAAGGAGAGCAAGGGGTCCTGTTTGGCGAGTTGCTCCAGGACTAAAACAAGCATCTCCCTGGCTGCCGTAACTGCAGAAATTTGTCCGTGGAACGCGTCAAGACCCCGAAAAAGCTGGTCCCCTCTTTGCCTCCATACCCCTCATGGAAAAACGGTCACATCCTCCATGTTCTTTTTCCATGTGGAGTATTTCCTCCTCACACGCTGCCACAGCACGGATGAACGGGTTGCTCCCTTTGTGCTTGGTGACGCTGTATTCTGTCATGCGCTGACAAAGTCCACACACTGGACCCTGACGCTGAAGCGGCTCTTACCTTTCTCCAGATTGGAAGATGGGATTCCATGTATATTGCTCCCACTGTGGTGGAGGGCATGGTGTTGGGAAGGATAGGGACTTTCCTGTGTCAGGACTGGAGTCAAAGGATTCCCCAGGGAGCTCATCTATGGGAATACTGGAGTGAGAATTATTCAAAGAATGGGAATACAAACACAAACAAATCAGGGCTGAAATGTGTCGCCCTTTCATTTTCCATTTCACAAGTTGCATTATATTAGTAACAAAGACTTACTTATTTATCAAACTAGCCTAGTGAATATTTCCAGATGTAATGTGAAGAGGTGTACCATGAGTCCATTTATGCTCGCCTCAAGTAATGGCAGTACTTTAGATTGGGTTCAGCTGTTTTACTGGCCTTTCCACGGAAACAGTTTCCTTGGCAACTAAAGGCACTATGACAAAATTGTGCAGCTTGTGCAAGAGCCTTCCAAATAGGTTTTTTTGGTAGGCTTTTGGTCATTACACATTTAGAGTAAAGTAGTAGTTTTATTAATAGTGTTGAGGGGAAGGGGACAACAACAAAACAACAAAAATAGTATAGGCTTGTCAATTTACTTAAAGTACTTAAAGAGCTGGCTTTGTGCACCTGTATGCCCCTCTTTTATCCAACAGATGGCAGCAGTAGTACATTATCTCAAAGGGGACCATAAACCAATAAGAGTCAGTGTGAGCCAGCCTACCTTATAGGCTACTCTCGAAATGTTGACCAAATCTATAATTTCGTACTTGGAGTTTAATGAAATAATCCTTAAACAATTAGAATGAGAATTTCACATCCATACCATCACTAAAGGCACCTCAAACACACTACATGACCAAAAGTATGTGGACACCTGCTCGTTGAACATCTTAATCCAAAATTATGGGCATTAATATAGATTTGGTCCCGCCTTAGGGGCTATCTTCCACTCTTCTGGGAAGGATTTCCACTAGATTGTGGAACATTGCGGTGGGGACTTGCTTCCATTCAGCAACAAGAGCATTAGTGAGGTCGGGCACTGATGTTGGGAAAAAAGCCTGGTTAACATTCGGCGTTCCAATTCATCCCAAAGGTGTTAGATGGGGTTGAAGTCAGGGCTCTGTGCAGGCCAGTCAAGTTCTTCCACACTGATCTCGACAAACCATTTCTGTTCAGACCTCGCTTTGTGCACAGGGGGCAATGTCATGCTGAAACATGAAAGGTCCTTCCCCAAACTGTTGCCACAAAGTTGGAAGCACAGAATCATCTAGAATGTCATTGTATGCTGTAATGTTAAGATTTTTCTTCACTGGAACTAAGGGCCCTAGCCCAAACAATGAAAAACAACCCCAGACCATTATTCCTCCTCCACCAAACTTGACAGTTGACACTATGCATTGGGGCAGGTAGAGTTTTCCTAGGATCCGCCAAACCCAGATTTGTCTGTCGGACTGACAGATTGGGAAGCGTGATTCATCACTCCAGAGAACGCGTTTCCACTGCTCCAGAGTCCAATGGCAGCGAGTGTTACACCACTCCAGCCGTCGCTTGGCATTGCGCATGGTGATCTTAGGTTTTTGTGGTTGTGCTCGGCCATAGAAAGCCATTTCATGAAGCTCCCAACGAGCAGTTCTTGTACTGACGATTTTTACACGCTGCACGCTTCAGCACTTGGCGATCCCGTTCTGTGAGCTTGTGTGGCCAACCACTTCACGGTTGAGCCGTTGTTGCTCCTAGACGTTTCCACTTCACAATAACAACACTTACAATTGACCGGGGCACCTCTAGCAGGGCAGAAATGTTATGAACTGACTTGTTGGAAAGGTGGCATCCTATGACGGTGCCATGTTGAAAGTCCCTTCAGGAAGGCCATTCTACTAACAATGTTTGTTATGCAGATTGCACGGCTGTGTGCTTGGTTATTAAACACCTGTCAGCAACGGGTGTGGCTGAAATAGCCGAATCCACTAATTTGAAATGATGTCCACATACTTTTGTAATTATAGTGTACCTTACAGAACATTTGTGAAAATGTTGCTATAACACACTGCTGCAATGTACAGACATTACTGCATGACACAGACTCGATAGATCATTAGGGAAGCAGTGGGATGCAAGAATGTGTTCACTTCCTTCTTACCTTTAGGGGCTCCTGAGTGGCACAGCGGTCTAAGGCACTGCATCTCAGTGCTAAAGGTGTCATTACAGACCCTGGTTTGATACCAGGCTGTATCACAACCGGCTGTTATTGGGAGTCCCATAGGGCAGTGCACAATTGGCCGCGGTAGTCCATCATTATAAATAACAATTTGTTCTTAACTGACTTGCCTAGTTAAATTACATTTTTAAAAACTGCAGTTGAAATTAAACACAAGGTGACACTTCCTGAAAGTCACAGCTGCTACCTGGCGTGATCTTCTTAGTTGGCGGCATGCATCACCTGTCTTAGATGTCATCACCATAGCCCTGAGATGTCACCTCCCTGACAGTTCTATAACCATGGTAACTCTCCTGGCCCTGCATACATTAGTGCTACATTTCTATGTCAGCGTTCAGGTGAATCTGACAGCAACACTGGAACTAACACAAATACCCAACGATCAGAATCAGGCAGTTGCCTGCAAAGATATGCCATCTATAGTAAGTTGTTTTTAAAAAATGACTAAGGAAAATGTGTCATTGGTAAACAGTTCACATTATCTCCATCTCCACTTTTAATAATAGCTTGAATATAACCTGTCCACTAAATCTTAATAGGCACTTGACATTGATAGAGAACACTGAACACACACACACACGCACACGCACACACACACACACACACACACACACACACACACACACACACACACACACACACACACACACACACACACACACACACTTAAACAACACACACACACACCACACACACACACACACACACACACTCTATAACACATACACACACACACACACAATAATATGCACATTTACAGACACACACACACACACACACACACACACACTTATACAAGCTTTCTGCCGACCTTAAACAACCTTACACTCAGCCCAGGGGCACTTTAATTTTCTTAAGCACTCTATAAAGTGCATAACCTTGCCTTCTATATCATACCCAACTTGGTTCTTTGGACATTTGGTTCTTTGGAAGTTGTGGGAACGTACATTTTTGGTTTCCAATTGGTTCTGGGAATTAAGGCATACGTTTTCTGGCCGGTAAAACTAAACTTTTTAAAAACATTCTGAGAACAGAAGTGGGCAGCATACCACCCTGCATCCCACTGCTGGCTTGCCTCAGAAACTAACCAGGGTTGACCATGGTCGGTCCCTAGATTGGAGACCAGATGCTGCTGGAAGTGGTGTTGGAGGGCCAGTAGGAGGCACTCTATCCTCTGGTCTGAAAAAAAGCAAATATCCCAGGGCAGTGATTGAGGATTGCCCTGTATAGGGTGATGTCTTTCGGATGGGACGTTGTGGTCACTAAAGCTCCCATTGCACTTATCATAAGAGTAGGGGTGTTAATCCAAGTGTCCTGGCTAAATTCAAAATCATAGACATGTAATTATCCCCAGCTTCCAATTGGCTCATTCATCCTCTCCTCTGTAACTATTCCCCAGGTTGTTGCTCTACATGAGAATTTGTTCTCAGTCAACATAATGGTTAAAATATTTTTTTTCCTGTTTACCCATAAAACGTTTTACATTTTTGTCTATTCTATACCCCATTTCAAAGGAAACACGCACTCATTAAGATCAGGTGTGGCCAATTAGTGGGCACATCTGAACACACTTAACAAGACAGAGGATAGAGAGAGTTTTGTTGACCCAGAGAACGGAATGTATATTCTTAATACATTCTTTGAACGTTACTTGTGTTTTTTATGGAAAGTTTTCTTAATGTTCTGAGAACATGACTTCAAATAGAACCACGAGGAAACCATGCAGAAAACGCTATGCTGAAGTACTGTAATTCCCACAGAAGAACGTTGTTTCTTAACGTTCTCAGAACAATTTGAGTACATTATTTTGAATAGAACTACGAGGAAACCTTTAAGAAATGTTATGCTGAAGTACTGAAATCCCATCCTAAGAAGCATATGGTTCTCAGAATATTTCCCTCTTGCTGGGTATCCTGCACCTTTCCTAGAATGTTGTATGTGTCATGCAGGTGAAAGAGGACCCAAAAGCGACTTGGCGAAAACAGAGTCTTTAATCCAGTAAAGTAAATACAAACAAAAAACACAACTTTCACTCGAAATGACGAGGACAAACTGGAGACTCGATCTTGAACAGCAGGTGAACAGCAGGTTGCCTCGGGAAGGCACTTGAACCAGACAGACTCAGACACCTGCTCACCACGCAGCATCTGAGGAAAACACGACACGACAGGGCGATACACAAACACAGCACGGTGAATTCTAGACAAGGAACCGACAGGACAGGAACGGAACACAAAGGAAGAAATAGGGACTCTAATCAGGGGAAAGGATCGGGAACAGGTGTGGGAAGACTAAATGATTGATTAGGGGAATAGGAACAGCTGGGAGCAGGAACGGAACGATAGAGAGAAGAGAGAGTGAGAGAGGGAGGGGGAGAGAGAGGGATAGAAAGAGGGAAAGAACCTAATAAGACCAGCAGAGGGAAACGAATAGAATGGGAAGCACAGGGACAAGACAAGATAATAAATGACAAAACATGACAGTACCCCCCCACTCACCGAGCGCCTCCTGGCGCACTCGAGGAGGAATCCTGGCGGCAACGGAGGAAATCATCAATGAGTGAACGGTCCAGCACGTCCCGAGACGGAACCCAACTCCTCTCCTCAGGACCGTAACCCTCCCAATCCACTAAGTATTGGTGACCCCGTCCCCGAGAACGCATGTCCATGATCTTATGTACCTTGTAAATAGGTGCGCTCGACAAGGACGGGAGGGGGGAGGGAAGACGAACGGGGTGCGAAGAAAGGGCTTAACACAGGAGACATGGAAGACAGGATGGACGCGACGAAGATGTCGCGGAAGAAGCAGTCGCACAGCGACAGGATTGACGACCTGGGAGACACGGAACGGACCAATGAACCGCGGAGTCAACTTACGAGAAGCTGTCGTAAGAGGAAGGTTGCGAGTGGAAAGCCACACTCTCTGGCCGCAACAATACCTTGGACTCTTAATCCTGCGTTTATTGGCGGCTCTCACAGTCTGTGCCCTGTAACGGCAAAGTGCAGACCTCACCCTCCTCCAGGTGCGCTCACAACGTTGGACAAACGCTTGAGCGGAGGGAACGCTGGACTCGGCAAGCTGGGATGAGAACAGAGGAGGCTGGTAACCCAGACTACTCTGAAACGGAGATAACCCGGTAGCAGACGAAGGAAGCGAATTGTGAGCGTATTCTGCCCAGGGGAGCTGTTCTGCCCAAGACGCAGGGTTTCTGAAAGAAAGGCTGCGTAGTATGCGACCAATCGTCTGATTGGCCCTCTCTGCTTGACCGTTAGACTGGGGATGAAACCCGGAAGAGAGACTGACGGACGCACCAATCAAACGACAGAACTCCCTCCAAAACTGTGACGTGAATTGCGGGCCTCTGTCTGAAACGGCGTCTAACGGGAGGCCATGAATTCTGAATACATTCTCGATAATGATTTGTGCCGTCTCCTTAGCGGAAGGAAGTTTAGCGAGGGGAATGAAATGTGCCGCCTTAGAGAACCTATCGACAACCGTAAGAATCACAGTCTTCCCCGCAGACAAAGGCAGACCGGTAATGAAGTCTAGGGCGATGTGAGACCATGGTCGAGAAGGAATGGGGAGCGGTCTGAGACGACCGGCAGGAGGAGAGTTACCCGACTTAGTCTGCGCGCAGTCCGAACAAGCAGCCACGAAACGGCGCGTGTCACGCTCCTGAGTCGGCCACCAAAAGCGCTGGCGAATAGACGCAAGAGTGCCTCGAACACCGGGATGACCAGCTAACTTGGCAGAGTGAGCCCACTGAAGAACAGCCAGACGAGTGGAAACAGGAACGAAAAGGAGGTTACTAGGACAAGCGCGCGGCGACGCAGTGTGCGTGAGTGCTTGCTTAACCTGTCTTTCAATTCCCCAGACTGTTAACCCGACAACACGCCCATAAGGAAGAATCCCCTCGGGATCAGTAGAAGCCACAGAAGAACTAAACAGACGGGATAAGGCATCAGGCTTGGTGTTCTTGCTACCCGGACGGTAAGAAATCACAAACTCGAAACGAGCGAAAAACAACGCCCAACGAGCTTGACGGGCATTAAGTCGTTTGGCAGAACGGATGTACTCAAGGTTCTTATGGTCTGTCCAAACGACAAAAGGAACGGTCGCCCCCTCCAACCACTGTCGCCATTCGCCTAGGGCTAAGCGGATGGCGAGCAGTTCACGGTTACCCACATCATAGTTGCGCTCAGATGGCGACAGGCGATGAGAAAAATAAGCGCAAGGATGAACCTTATCGTCAGACTGGAAGCGCTGGGATAGAATGGCTCCCACGCCTACCTCTGAAGCGTCAACCTCGACAATGAATTGTCTAGTGACGTCAGGAGTAACGAGGATAGGAGCGGACGTAAAACGTTCTTTTAGAAGATCAAAAGCTCCCTGGGCGGAACCGGACCACTTAAAACACGTCTTGACAGAAGTAAGAGCTGTGAGAGGGGCAGCAACTTGACCGAAATTACGAATGAAACGCCGATAGAAATTAGCGAAACCTAAAAAGCGCTGCAACTCGACACGTGACCTTGGAACGGGCCAATCACTGACAGCTTGGACCTTAGCGGAATCCATCTGAATGCCTTCAGCGGAAATAACGGAACCGAGAAAAGTAACGGAGGAGACATGAAAAGAGCACTTCTCAGACTTTACGTAGAGACAATTCTCTAAAAGGCGCTGTAGAACACGTCGAACGTGCTGAACATGAATCTCGAGTGACGGAGAAAAAATCAGGATATCGTCAAGATAGACAAAAACAAAGATGTTCAGCATGTCTCTCAGAACATCATTAACTAATGCCTGAAAAACAGCTGGCGCATTGGCGAGACCAAACGGCAGAACCCGGTACTCAAAATGCCCTAACGGAGTGTTAAACGCCGTTTTCCACTCGTCCCCCTCTCTGATGCGCACGAGATGGTAAGCGTTACGAAGGTCCAACTTAGTAAAGCACCTGGCTCCCTGCAGAATCTCGAAGGCTGATGACATAAGGGGAAGCGGATAACGATTCTTAACCGTTATGTCATTCAGCCCTCGATAATCCACGCAGGGGCGCAGAGTACCGTCCTTCTTCTTAACAAAAAGAACCCCGCCCCGGCCGGAGAGGAAGAAGGCACTATGGTACCGGCGTCAAGAGACACAGACAAATAATCCTCGAGAGCCTTACGTTCGGGAGCCGACAGAGAGTATAGTCTACCCCGAGGAGGAGTGGTCCCCGGAAGGAGATCAATACTACAATCATACGACCGGTGAGGAGGAAGGGAGTTGGCTCGGGACCGACTGAAGACCGTGCGCAGATCATGATATTCCTCCGGCACTCCTGTCAAATCGCCAGGTTCCTCCTGAGAAGTAGGGACAGAAGAAACGGGAGGGATGGCAGACATTAAACACTTCACATGACAAGAAACGTTCCAGGATAGGATAGAATTACTAGACCAATTAATAGAAGGATTATGACATACTAGCCAGGGATGACCCAAAACAACAGGTGTAAACGGTGAACGAAAAATCAAAAAATAAATAGTCTCACTGTGGTTACCAGATACTGTGAGGGTTAAAGGTAGTGTCTCAAATCTGATACTGGGAAGATGACTACCATCTAAGGCGAACATGGGCGTAGGCTTCTCTAACTCTCTGAAAGGAATGTCATGTTTCCGAACCCATGCTTCGTCCATGAAACAACCCTCAGCCCCAGAGTCTATCAAGGCACTACATGTAGCACCCGAACCGGTCCAGCGTAGATGGACCGACAAAGTAGTACAGGATCTTGATGGAGAGACTTGAGTAGTTGCGCTCACCTGTAGCCCTCCGCTTACAGATGAGCTCTGGCTTTTACTGGACATGAATTAACAAAATGTCCAGCAACTCCGCAATAGAGGCACAGGCGGTTGGTGATCCTCCGTTCCCTCTCTCCTTAGTCGAGATGCGAATCCCTCCCAGCTGCATGGGCTCAGACTCTGAGCCAGAGGAGGGAGATGGTTGCGATGCGGAGCAGGGAAACACCGTTGATGCGAGCTCTCTTCCACGAGCCCGGTGACGAAGATCTACCCGTCGTTCTATGCGGATGGCGAGAGCAATCAAAGAGTCCACATCTGAAGGAACCTCCCGGGAGAGAATCTCATCCTTAACCACTGCGTGGAGTCCCTCCAAAAACGAGCGAGCAGCGCCGGCTCGTTCCACTCACTAGAGGCAGCAAGAGTGCGAAACTCAATAGAATAATCCGTTATGGACCGTTCACCTTGGCATAAGGAAGCCAGGGCCCTAGAAGCCTCCCTACCAAAAACTGAACGGTCAAAAACCCGAATCATCTCCTCTTTAAAGTTCTGGAACTTGTTAGAGCAATCAGCCCTTGCCTCCCAGATAGCTGTGCCCCATTCTCGAGCCCGGCCAGTAAGGAGTGAAATGACGTAAGCAACCCGAGCTCTCTCTCTAGAGTATGTGTTGGGTTGGAGAGAGAACACAATCTCACACTGCGTGAGAAAGGAGCGGCACTCAGTGGGCTGCCCGGAGTAGCAAGGTGGGTTATTAACCCTAGGTTCTGGAGGCTCGGCAGGCCAGGAAGTAACAGGTGGCACGAGACGTAGACTCTGGAACTGTCCAGAGAGGTCGGAAACCTGAGCGGCCAGGTTCTCCACGGCATGGCGAGCAGCAGACAATTCCTGCTCGTGTCTGCCGAGCATGGCTCCTTGGATCTCGACGGCAGTGTAACGAGCGTCTGAAGTCGCTGGGTCCATTCCTTGGTCGGTTCCTTCTGTCATGCAGGTGAAAGAGGACCCAAAAGCGACTTGGCGAAAACAGAGTCTTTAATCCAGTAAAGTAAATACAAACAAAAAACACAACTTTCACTCGAAATGACGAGGACAAACTGGAGACTCGATCTTGAACAGCAGGTGAACAGCAGGTTGCCTCGGGAAGGCACTTGAACCAGACAGACTCAGACACCTGCTCACCACGCAGCATCTGAGGAAAACACGACACGACAGGGCGATACACAAACACAGCACGGTGAATTCTAGACAAGGAACCGACAGGACAGGAACGGAACACAAAGGAAGAAATAGGGACTCTAATCAGGGGAAAGGATCGGGAACAGGTGTGGGAAGACTAAATGATTGATTAGGGGAATAGGAACAGTTGGGAGCAGGAACGGAACGATAGAGAGAAGAGAGAGTGAGAGAGGGAGGGGGAGAGAGAGGGATAGAAAGAGGGAAAGAACCTAATAAGACCAGCAGAGGGAAACGAATAGAATGGGAAGCACAGGGACAAGACAAGATAATAAATGACAAAACATGACAGTATCCAAAATAATCATAAGACAACCACGCTCTCACCAAGCTCAAAGAAACATATGGTTCTCAGAACGTTATGTGCTAGCTGGGTAGTTACTGCACACCCAGTGCCCTTTTATAGGTAGGCTACTCCTCCCATATTGCCTCAGCTGTATTAATATGTTCTATTGGAACACTTACTTGGTTCCTAGAGGAGACATGGAGCAGTATAAGCATTTATAACATCATACTGGCTGATATATCGGCCAGTCACTGACATGGAACCCTTTTACTAGTTCTCTGTCCTTGTAATTTACAGCACCTCTCAGATCCGTTCAGTCCGGTCCAACACGTCCTCTGTGTGTTTATGTGCAGCAGGTTATTCATTAAGGTCACAGTCTCCGTCTCACTTGAGTGACATCTGTTTGAGCCAATAATGAATGGCTCAATAATTGATGTGGCCAAGGAGAGCAAGGCAAGGGCGGGTCATATAACTGAATATAGTAATTTAGTATGAGGGGTCAGCCAGTAGTAATCTGAGCTAACACAGTAAGGGTTTCTGTATGCATGCAATGAATCCATGACAACATTAGTAATCATGTAGACTAGTATTATTTATTTGTTTACTAATTGAGCCAATTTGATATTGGACACGACAAAGCCTCGGAATGAAGGTGGATTTGGCGCCAATGGGAGATGTCAACAATAGCTATCCTGTACAATGTGGAGAGCAGAGAACTTAGGTGGACTATTCGTTTGCCTCTGTGTTGCTTGTAAATGCTTTCCTTAAATTATGTTTGGATCTCAGTTCCATTCAAACAAACTAATTCCAACTAATTCCAACACATTTGGGGAAAGATGTTTGTAATGTTGTTGTGTCTTGGTCAATCTGAACTGCATGGTAACCATAGCCGAAGCTTGTTGGCTTTGTTCTCATTTTTAAGACTAACGTTATTGTCAAGGTCAAAGGTACTGTATAGCAGGAAAACAAAAGGTAAACTGTATATTTTAGACACATTACTCTGTGGCATTTCGAAAACAAACCTCAAAACCCCTATCAGTGTTCTGACCTATGTTTGACATTAGGGTCGGGAGGTATACATTTTAATGGATTGCAACTGTTGTTTTGAGCACTCCGACATTTCTACCTTCTCACAAAAGTATTTGACTGGGACTTCTAATCAAATCCCTATATTAACTTGAACCACGAAAGGCAATGAAAGCAGTCTGCTGAAACATGAAGAGACTGTAAAAACCAACTGGCATGTGATGCAGGTGTTCAACAGCAACAGGTTTCAAAACGGTATAAAACCTGACGGAAGAAATATATCAACGTTCTCATGGACGTGGAATGTTAATTGAGGCATTTATCATAATGTGGAATCCGAGGTGAACACGGACAGACACGCTGTCGGAATCTGCCCTTGTGTCCCAAGGGTATCCGACTTCAGATCCTGTTCCTACTCTGTTACTACACATCTCCTTGCCTGTACATTAGTCCTCCAGCACGGCATCTCTTTCTACAGCCTACGAGACAGAAAGGGAAAACAACTCAATAGAAGCCATAGTGCAATGAACTTCTGTCTTTTTTTACGATGACAGAAAACTCCCAGCTATTCGTTCAGCGGTGTGTGCTACTGCGTATAAACATGCCTGCTGTTACCAATCCACAGCCCACCAGATCAATTCTTCGTAATCCTCTCTTTCAATCACAAAAGGAATGTTTTCTGTCGTCTGAGAAAAAGACAGGTTAAATAAAACCCCTCTAAATGAAGGTCAAAAGATATCTAAAGTTTGGTTGGCATCAAGTATGAAGCAATTCATCAATGCCATCTGTGGTTTTCTCAGGAGATCTAGTGAACGGGTGATAAATGTAAGGTGATGATATTTTGGAAATAAGTCCCTCTGTATGGTACTGTGTGGTACCAAGGAACCTCAATACCCATTTGTCACACACTCAATGGGCTCAGGCACATCAACTCACCTGTACCCCCTGCACACTGACTCGGTACCCGGTGCCCCCTGTATATAGCCTTCTTATTGGTATTCCTATTGTGTTATGTTTTATTTTAGTCTACTTGGTAAACACTTTCTTAACTCTTCTTGAACTGCACTGTTGGTTAAGGGCTTGTAAGTAAGCATTTCATGGTAAAGTTTACACTTGTTGTATTCGGAGCATGTGACAAATAAAGTTTGATTTGATTTGAGTGGAGCGGCGGTCTAAGGCACTGCATCTCAGTGCAAGAAGTGACACTACAGTCTCTGGTTCGAATCCAGGCTGAATCACATCCGGCCGTGATTGGGAGTCCCATAGGGCGGGGCACAATTGACCGGGGTAGGCCGGCATTGTAAATAAGAATTTGTTCTTAACTGACTTGCCTATTTAAATACATTTTTTAAAATGACTTGCTCTCTGGTCATCATCAGGCAGCCTGCTGTATTGTTTTTGGAGTTGGATTAGGGTTGGAAGTAAGCTCTCTCTGGCTGGAGAGGGGAGTTGTGTATGTCAGGAATGTTGTCAGGAGTCATTTGGGCAGATATACTACAGACTGGGGATTGACACACAGCCTTATGGGTTCATGGAAAGGACCACAGACAGACTGAACAACTGGCTACAATATGTACCTGATGATATATCAATTTATTATTTATTTTAACATTTATTTAACTAGGCAAGTCAGTTAAGAACAAATTCTTATTTTCAATGACAGCCTAGGAACAGTGGGTTAACTGCCTGTTCAGGGGCAGAACAACATATTTGTTCCTTGTCAGCTCGGGGGATTGAACTTGCAACCTTCACGGTTACAAGACCAACTCTCTGACCACTAGGCTACCCTGCCACCCTGAAATTTCTAGCGCCGAAACCTGTTTGTCAATGATTTTACTTCCTAAGGGGAAGCAAGCTGCAGGTTGAATTTTATTGTCATGAGTCTTGTCCTGGAGGCAGAACAGGATGATTTCCCCTTAGATAGTCCAGCTGCAATGTCCGAATTGGCTATATTGTTTTAAAAAAGCATGTTTTTTTTTTTTTTTCTGTTGCTTTTAGGTCTTCATTTAACGTTAGGGTTAGGTAAAAAATCTGATTATATTACTTTGTGGCTGTGCCAGCTAGTGATCACTCTGCAGAGCTGCCTCCAGAACAAGATTCATGACAAAAAACTCAGCAAGCAAGCTGAGCGCTTTCAATTGTGTTGTATGTCTCTGCGACATGTAGGAGAGTGTGCATTTGACATTTGAGTCATTTAGCAGACGCCCTTATCCAGAGTGACTTACGGTAGTGCATACACTCTTCTACATGCATGTGCAACTGTACGGTCCCATTGGTGAATTGTAGGATCAACAAAGTCAACAAAGTAAGACTCTTTTATTTGAAATTGTTCATCTTTTACACATTAACAGATATTATACACAAGCCTTAGTGGTCCCTTGAGCCCATGACGTGGTCATTCAGAATGGTTATTGGGTGTCAGCTGGGATGGCTTTAAGGTGGAGGGCAAGGTCACACACAAACACCCATATACACTCACACACATACGCGCACACACACAAAGAAACAAAACACTTACACACTAACAGACACATACACGTAATGCAATAGAAACTACAACACATACTCTAGCCATCTAATGCACTGTAGACATCAACAGAGAGGGGACTTAAAGTGCAAACAGCAAAAGAGGAGATCCTTACCAGTCTTTTTTACAAACATGAGTGATAGCTACCTCCACTGAAGCAATGATCTTAGTGTGCCACTATCTTTACAAATATGATATCCCTATAGCACAATTATAGCTCAAGCGGTGCCTTGTATTAGACAGAAATGACACTGCATAGTTCACCGGTTTGTCTTATACATTATTGCAGTACAATATAACTCCAAGTCCTGTTCTTGGGTATGATTCATGGGTAAGAGAATGGCACAGGAAAGTGGGTGGCTGTGTGGGTACTACTAAGTATTAGCTACTATAGGAGGGAATTGTGATAAGTCAATGACTCAGTGAAGATGGGCGAGTAGATTCGACAGGGTGGTCCTACAGTAACGATGAGACCGGCCTGTAGTCCAGTTAAACAGGAGATGCAGGGTTAATGCTGTAGAGCAGTACTAATCCAAATGGAATAGAGTGGGCAGTAGTCCAGATGTAATGCTTCAGGTTGTCTGTAGTCCACATGTTTTGGTGAAGATGGTAGTCCTCAGAGGATACACACCAGGACGACGAACAGTTAAAAGCCGTGGGTGGCCGTCCTATCGCCTCTGACCAGAACATCGGCTATTATTTCCCCACGATTCTACATGTTGGATCGTTCACACCCAGCAGGTGATCGCTAACACACCGCGGCCATCTGTTTATTTGAGCCGGTGTGGTTCTTCTCTGAATGTAGGGGGAACAGCAGAGGGAAAGGGGGACGCTGATCAATTCTGGGTCATTGATGGGTTCTTTGGGAAATCCATAACGGGAGGTCTGGTCAGCCCAGTAGGGTTTATCTGGCAGTATGGGTTAAACTATTCCTCTGTGCCTATTATCCCCATATTCTGGTGAAGGTGGCCTGTGGTCCAAATGTATAGAGGGATAAGCAGAGGGAAGGGGACTCTGGTTCATAACAACTTCCGTGGCATGGCCGTCATGGGAAGTCCATAGAGTCTATAGGGTGGGGTTGTGAGTCAGTAGGGGGCAAACAGTAACTGTGTATGGGAGGTCCTGACAGGCCCGGGGGCGGGGCGGAGCAGGGCAGCAGGGAGAGTCTGTGTCTGAAAAAGGGTGGGGCCATGGGAGGGAGCGTGGGTGGAGCGGAGGCCGGGGAAGGCCGAGCCCATAGCTGCTGCTGCTGATGCCAATGCTGCCAGGTGAGCGGGAATTATCTGGGTGATCTGAGGTTGGCACAACTCCTTCCCCACTGTCAGCTTCACCTGGAGAGAGAGAGAGAGTGAGAGAGAGAGAGAGAGAGAGAGAGAGAGAGAGAGAGAGAGAGAGAGAGAGAGAGAGAGAGAGAGAGAGAGAGAGAGAGAGAGAGAGAGAGAGAGAGAGAGAGAGAGAGAGAGAGAGAGCGAGAGAGAGCGAGAGAGACAGAGAGCGAGAGAGAGACAGAGAGACAGAGAGAGACAGAGAGCGAGAGAGAGAGAGAGAGAGAGAGAGAGAGAGAGAGAGAGAGAGAGAGAGAGAGAGAGAGAGAGAGAGAGAGAGAGAGAGAGAGAGAGAGCGAGAGAGAGAGAGACAGAGAGCGAGAGAGAGCGAGAGAGAGAGAGAGACAGAGAGCGAGAGAGAGACAGAGAGACAGAGAGAGACAGAGAGAGAGAGAGAGAGAGACAGAGACAGAGAGCGAGAGAGAGCGAGAGAGACAGAGAGCGAGAGAGAGACAGAGACAGAGAGAGACAGAGAGAGAGAGAGAGAGAGAGACAGAGAGAGAGAGCGAGAGAGAGCGAGAGAGACAGAGAGCGAGAGAGAGACAGAGAGCGAGAGAGAGCGAGAGAGACAGAGAGCGAGAGAGAGTGAGAGAGACAGAGAGCGAGAGAGAGACAGAGAGAGACAGAGAGAGAGAGAGAGAGAGAGAGAGAGAGAGAGAGAGAGACAGAGAGAGAGAGGGGGGGCGGGGTGAGTGAGAGGGAAAGCGAGAGAGAGAGAACAAAAACTAAATCAGTGTCTGAGAGTATGGGTTTGAAGGTCAATGGAGCCCTTTGAAATCTGCTTCTGTATTAGTGATAGGGTAATGGAGCTTCCTCTGAACACCAAGATGGAAATTGTTATGTGCTGTCAATCAACTGACTCATGTATTCTAACCTACTGGGAGGAATCGTTGCTCTTTCCATATAAAAGTGTCTCCTCTGGGTTAATACAGTTGAGGATGGGATTTAGAGGAGTCATTTCCCACAGATTGTCAACCCCTGGGCCTGGTCGCAAGTTATCTCTGTCTGCCACTTTATGAGACCCATGATGGAAACTTGACTTTTCCCTCACTTTTTTTTCTGCCATTTGGCCCCAGATGAATCCCCAATACATTCCACCTTTAGCATGCTGGTCTCAGACCTTCATTTTTACTAGGCCTGTAAAGTCACAAACCGTATCAACTTCATATCCAGGGGCTATTGAATAAACAAATCATGAAGAACACTGTTTTAGATGACAAAACAAGAGAAAGAGATACCCTCAATCTTGTCTCTCACGTCTTGGGGACATAGATTTGCGGAGTAGAGACTTTCTGATTGTTTAGGTGGTTCCTATGCTTCTGTATTTTGTCAGTATTGAGACAAGGAGGGACTTACTGGTTGTGTGGCCTGGCCTTTCGGGAGTTTACTGTAGGGACTGTATTTGGGTTTGGCCGGTTTGCCTGCCGCTCGGTCTTTGTGACGTCTGCTGCTGATGTGCTGGAGGAGAGATGGAGAGGACAGTAAGGTTATATAGTAAGAAAGAGAGTGACTACAAGTGATTGGTCCTAGATTTATTTAAACCTCTATAGAATTGGTGGGTCCCCTTGCGGGACGGTTGAGCTAACGTAGGCTAATGTGATTAGCATTGGTTGTAAGTAACAAGAACATTTCCCAGGACACAGACACATCTGATATTGCCAGAAAGCTTAAATTATTATGAATCTAACTGCACTGTCCAATTTACAGTAGCTATTACAGTGAAAGAATACCATGCTGTTGTTTGAGGAGAGTGCACAGTTATGAACTTGAAAATGTATTCATAAACCAATTATGTACATTTGGGCAGTCCTGATACAACATTTTGAACAGAAATGCAGACATGTTGTCCTACATTAATTTCCTTTCAAATGGTAGCAAGAATATGCATACCCTTACTTCACATCCCGAGCTACAGGCAGGTAGATTTGGGTATGTAATTTTAGGTGAAATTTGAAAAAAAGGGCCAGATCCTTAAGAGTTAAGGGGGCTCTAAACGACCAAGGAGGACAGAACACCACTAATTGATTTGGAAGGGTTGTCAGCCGTAGAGGTACAAGAAAATTGCCAGTAAATGCAATATGTCAAAATTGCATGATCAAAGCGGCACTCTAAACGTCCAAATATATATATAAAAAAACTTGAAGACATGTTCCATTCATCCAGTTTTGAAAGCCTACCTACTAATTTGTTTCTATTAATTTAGTGTAATCATTGCTTGAAAACTGTTTTCTGTCATTTCAAGGTTAAATTACGTAGGCTTTGTAATCATTTCCAATTAGAAACTACTTCAAATCAAATCAAATTTTATTTGTCACATACACATGGTTAGCAGATGTTAATGCGAGTGTAGCGAAAAGCTTGTGCTTCTAGTTCCGACAATGCAGTAACCAACAAGTAATCTAGCTAACAATTCCAAAACTACTACCTTATAGACACAAGTGTAAGGGGATAAAGAATATGTACATAAAGATATATGAATGAGTGATGGTACAGAGCAGCATTGGCAAGATACAGTAGATAGTATTGAGTACAGTATATACATATGAGATGAGTATGTAAACAAAGTGGCATAGTTAAAGTGGCTAGTGATACATGTATTACATAAAGATGCAGTAGATGATATAGAGTACAGTATATACGTATACATATGAGATGAATAATGTAGGGTATGTAAACATTATATTAGGTAGCATTGTTTAAAGTGGCTAGTGATAATCATTTCCCATCATTTCCCATCATTTCCCATTATTAAAGTGGCTGGAGTTGAGTCAGTGTGTTGGCAACAGACACTCAATGTTAGTGGTGGCTGTTTAACAGTCTGATGGCCTTGAGATAGAAGCTGTTTTTCAGTCTCTCGGTCCCAGCTTTGATGCATCTGTACTGACCTCGCCTTCTGGATGATAGCGGGGTGAACAGGCAGTGGCTCGGGTGGTTGTTGTTCTTGATGATCTTTATGGCCTTCCTGTGACATCGGGTGGTGTAGGTGTCCTGGAGGGCAGGTAGTTTGCCCCCGGTGATGCGTTGTGCAGACCTCACTACCCTCTGGAGAGCCTTACGGTTGTGGGCGGAGCAATTGCCGTACCAGGCGGTGATACAGCCCGACAGGATGCTCTCGATTGTGCATCTGTAGAAGTTTGTGAGTGCTTTTGGTGACAAGCCAAATTTCTTCAGCCTCCTGAGGTTGAAGAGGCGCTGCTGTGCCTTCTTTAAGATGCTGTCTGTGTGGGTGGACCAATTTAGTTTGTCTGTGATGTGTACGCAGAGGAACTTAAAACTTACTACCCTCTCCTCTACTGTTCCATCGATGTGGATAGGGGGGTGTTCCCTCTGCTGTTTCCTGAAGTCCACAATCATCTCCTTAGTTTTGTTGACGTTGAGTGTGAGGTTATTTTCCTGACACCACACTCCGAGGGCCCTCACCTCCTCCCTGTAGGCCGTCTCGTCGTTGTTGGTAAATCAAGCCTACCACTGTTGTGTTGTCCGCAAACTTGATGATTGAGTTGGAGGCGTGCATGGCCACACAGTCGTGGGTGAACAGGGAGTACAGGAGAGGGCTCAGAATGCACCCTTGTGGGGCCCCAGTGTTGAGGATCAGCGGGGTGGAGATGTTGTTGCCTTCCCTCACCACCTGGGGGCGGCCCATCAGGAAGTCCAGTACCCAGTTGCACAGGGCGGGGTCGAGACCCAGGGTCTGGAGCTTGATGACGAGCTTGGAGGGCACTATGGTGTTAAATGCCGAGCTGTAGTCGATGAACAGCATTCTCACATAGGTATTCCTCTTGTCCAGATGGGTTAGGGCAGTGTGCAGTGTGGTTGAGATTGCATTGTCTGTGGACCTATTTGGGCGGTAAGCAAATTGGAGTGGGTCTAGGGTGTCAGGTAGGGTGGAGGTGATATGGTCCTTGACTAGTCTCTCAAAGCACTTCATGATGACGGAAGTGAGTGCTACGGGGCGGGGCGGTAGTCGTTTAGCTCAGTTACCTTAGCTTTCTTGGAAACAGGAACAATGGTGGCCCTCTTGAAGCATGTGGGAACAACAGTTCTAATGAACTCGCTCACTGAATCAGCGTATTCGTCAATGTTGTTGTTTGATGCAATACGAAACATATCCCAGTCCACGTGATGGAAGCAGTCTTGGAGTGTGGAATCAGATTGGTCAGACCAGCGTTGAACAGACCTCAGCGTGGGAGCTTCTTGTTTTAGTTTCTGTCTGTAGGCAGGGATCAACAAAATGGAGTCGTGGTCAGCTTTTCCGAAAGGAGAGCGGGGCAGGACATAATATTGTTGTCAATAGACTGGACATTGGCGAGTAGAATGCTAGGGAGTGGCGCGTGATGTGCCCGTCTCCGGAGCCTGACCAGAAGACCGCTTCGTTTCCCCCTTTCACGAAGTCGTTTTTTTGGGTCGCCGGCTGGGATCCATTCCGTTGTCCTGGGTGAAAGGCAGAACACAGGATCCGCTTCGAGAAAGTCATATTCTTGGTTGTACTGATGGTGAGTTGACGCTGCTCTTATATTCAGTAGTTCTTCTCGACTGTATGTAATGAAACCTAAGATGACCTGGGGTACCAATGTAAGAAATAACACGTAAAAAAAAAAAAAAACTGCATAGTTTCCTAGGAACGCGAAGCGAGGCGGCCATCTCTGTCGGCGCCGGAAGTAAGAGAGACAGATACAGCTATACCACTGATAAGAAACATGACATTTTAAATATAGTGAATTCAAACAATTTCCATGAACCAAATTCACAATGTTCACTCACGGAACTGCGGTAATATACAATGGCTAATGTTCATGTAACACCCTGGTGTATCCCACCTGTTTTAGCTGTGTCTCAGAGTTGACGTGGACATCGCAGATCTCACAGTGAAATGTTTTGTTCTGCAGGCCCGTGGCTGCCTTGGTGGGCGGAGCTAGATTACTCTTGACCCCTGGCCGGGGGAAGGACTTGATGGAGCCCACACCACTCCTGGCCTCTAGCATGGTCTTGTGCTTCGTACCTGGATGATAAAATAGGAAAAAGTGAGCCACAATAAGGTCTTTCAAGCATTTACATCCACAGTCCTTTGCCAATATTATGAAACCGCATTGAGAGGCACTGACATTATTTGCCAATGAATAGACCCTACCAATCAACTGATGGACATGATTGGCTGTGTTATTCACATTGACAGAAGAGTGAACACTATTTAAGAGCTGCTATACAGGATTAGCGATCGAGCCCCTCAGGGACAGGAGACCCTGAGAGGAGGGCAGATCTCTCACCACTGTTATGAGCCTCCAGTTGGGATGCCGAGTTGACGGCCATCTTGCAGAGCGAGCAGTAGAGCAGACGCCTGGCTTTCTCTTCCTCCGTCTCCGGGTCTGTCTCAGCCTCTTGCTCCTCCTCCATGTCTGGTTCTATAGGTGAGTTGGGTTTGGGCGAGGCCCTGTCGTCCCATCCTGTAGCTGAGGTAGTCTCTGTCCCTGTGGATGAGTTGGGACTCGATGCCAGCGTAGGTGCCAGGGGTGGTAACATTGATGTCATGGGTGCCAGGGTTGATGCCAGGGATCCCAGGGTTGGAGCCAGTGTGAGCACAGGAGATAGTGGTAGCGGCGATGCACCTGGAAAGCCATCTGCAGAGGGAGATAAATATGCTATTTCAGCAGGGAAGGTATAAATTAACATGTTACAAGACGACTACTGCACCAAAAATAATTGTCTCATGTAGAGAGATCAAAGTCATCTATGGATCAATAAGATCTGATGAGAGAAACAACACAAGTCGTTATAAAAAATACAGTGAACTGGCTCCTCATTTACCAAAATGACATTTTAGTCTTGGCAGCATCCCATGATCGATGTCAATTCCTCTCAGTTCTCTCTACTGCAATGACACAGAGTGAAGATCGGCAGCCAAGGGAGCGAATCAATAGTGAATTATGTCGTGCTATTTTAGCGAACCACTATGTATGGCTCTTATTTATCCCAGTAGACGTGTCAGAGAAGCACAATACTGATGGGAGTTACAACATCACTAGACATACATTTATCACAGTCCAAGAACAAGCAATTCATTCACTTTCTGCTATTAAGGTGATTTTGAGAGCAGCTGTTAGTTTTGGTATGTAATTACAAACACAAAAATGCTTTCATTTATTAGTGTTGATGAACGTAAAAGAATGAATGTGATTTGTGACAATTTAATGTCGTTGAGTATTGATCAATCTTCCAGTGCATGAATTGTAATTGCTTATTCCATAAGATCTCAATTAAATTATTCGAAGACTTTACATGAAGTTTCACATGACCCCAAACCATTTAATTCATAATACTCTACAATATCCACATTACAATGCACACCATTAACTCTAGTTGACACTTTTGATACTTGATATTTTTGTTCTATCATGATGCCACTGTCATGACGTTGGCCTCTTTGGGTATAGCAAGCCCCATCCCCCTCTTGCCTTCAAGTAGGCTGCTGTGGTCAGAGAGACGTCGTAAATTCCTGAGGATCTCCTCATGGACAAACAGTATAGAGAGAGTACATTTTCATAGAGAACAAAATAATTCCTTCCACCTCACAGAACTTGAGGTACGAACAAATATCATGTTCCGGAGAAAGTATAAAAGATCGGTGAAGAATCCAGCTACGAACTGGTCCTCAGATATGAGGTTTACATCTAATTGTTGTATAAGATGAATGAGTGAGTATGATACTGTTTACACAATTTTACAATGTGATTTTGGACTGTTTAATGAAGGAAAACTCAAAAAGGGGATTGGAGTTAACTAAATCAGAGGATAGCCCCTGAGCCCAGTGAGGGTCAGGCGTCCTGGGACAGGCCCTTTTCTGCCATTCCGAATAAAACCCAACTTTGAGAAATTATCACCAGACCATGTTTTTCTCCATTAGGAGGAGACAAAGGTTGAAGACCATTGCTGAATCTTTTAACCATGCCACGTGGTTAAACTCTTAGACTATCGATACCGACAGAATAAGAACAAGACTTTGATATTAATTACTAGTCTGCAGCTAGGAATTCGGTGTCATTGAATGCGAAGAATGACAACCGCCGAAACATCTATTCTATAACGAAACTAATGAATGTCACTCTGAACAATCCACTCTAACCACAACCGAGAGAGAGAGAGAGAAGGAGAGAGACGGACAATTCTACAAAAGAAACAAACTTTTCACCAGCGATCAAGACGACACACTGAGCGTAAATATATATATTGATTGCAATTGTTCCCGAATGAGTGAGCAAGGATTAGCATTTCAATTGTTATAATTATCACTCTGTAGTGACTTCATAAGTCGACCCCCACTTCCCTTTTGTCTAACAAGCCGCAATGCCGGTTTAGCCCACTAGGGCACATTCTTCTATCATTTCTTGTAACCACATTTACCTTGTTTGTTTGTTTATGCATTTCTGTGAATTACTTAGTTATTAATAAATAAATGATTTAAGACAATTGATGTATGGATGACTCATAGTGAAGACTGGGTTCGTGCAGATAGCCAACAATTTACGACGTTTGGAATGTGACTATAGTGAGGTAAAGTAAATCATTCTTTAATTCGAAGACTAATTGATCAGATAAAATATCTGAAAAGTTATTTTAGGAAATTATAACTTTGTAATCTGAATATTTTTCCTTGGTGCCTAGTTAATTACATTTACATGATTAATCAGTTGATCGCGTAATACTAATTACAGAGAATCTTTGATAAAAACTACGTCTTCAATTTAATGATAGTAAAGACACGACACCACCATAATTAGCATTTGGGTGAATCTTTAATTGGATGGTAATTGATGGTGGGCTTCACATTGTCACCGTTGAATACTGTTTATGCTAAGAGGAAAACAATAACAGTGCCCTCACCCCCCTGCAATTATCATCCAGCTACTCCCAGCCTTCTCTTGAGTGCCAGGTATGAAAACACCCCGCAGTCACACTAAACACACTCAATCAAAGCCAAGTCACTAGAGACCAAGAGCTGTCAACCTACCTCCTTCTGTGGGCAGGTTTTCAGCACAAGATAATGATTTGATTTGTCCTTGAAAAGCAGGGTCAACATGCATGTATTGCGCTTGCATGCGCACATGTGTGTCTCTATACATGTGCTTTTGAGTATGTACTCTCTCTATGTACACTGTGTTTTTGTGGTGAGTATACGCAGTATGTTATATTTACAGTATGTGTGTGGTTGTGTACTGTTCACACACAAGCACGGATGTGACTCTTCGTTGCTTCATCTTTTAAACAGGAAATCCCATTTCAGTGGCACACCTCCATTTCAATCAAGGGCGGCCTGTTCAAAAGGCAATGTAGGCACATGCATGTGTCTGTTCTTGCATTGCAGGGCACTCATGTTCCATAATGCCATTAAAAGCGCCATTTGCCTTTCACGAGCAGGTGATTATAGTGTACTTGGCTGGCCTAAAACGCCCTCTACTCTGGGAAGGCTCCAGTAATCCATATCCCCACTCGCTGTGACCTAACTGGCTCTGTTAAGAACTCAATCACCTCTCATTAATGAAGGTAATGACTGTGATCAATCTAGAGAGGCGGCGGGTGGGGACTGACAGCTATGGGCTAAGAGAGGGGGGGGGGTAGTGAGGGAGAGAAAGAGAGAAAAGGGAAGATAAAGGGTAATAGAGTAAATAAGGAAAGGAGTAAGGAGATGGAACGAGAGCGTGAAGAGGGAAAGAGAGATTGGAGAGGAAGCAACAGTGAGAGAGAAGGAGGGAATGAAAAATACAGTATGTGAAAGAAAGGAAGAGGAGGGAGTGCAAGGGTCCCAGAAAGAAAGGGGGAGGAGAGGAGATCAAATCAAAAGAGGGACACAATTAAAGAGAGAGAGAGGGAAAGAGAGTGGATGCCACAAAGAAAGAGGGAGTTGGATTGGGGAAAAGAGACAGCTGTCATGACCCTCTTGGAGACGAGCTCCCCATCGTTTTCCTCATCTGTTTCTGTTTACTCCCCAATTTGGATCTTGTCTCATCGCTGCAACTCCCCAACGGGTTTGGGAGAGGCGAAGGTGGAGTCATGCGTCCTCCAAACATGACCCGCCTAACCGCGCTCCTTAACATCTGCACCAATGTGTCAGAGCAAACACCGTTCAACTGGCGACCGGGGTCAGCCTGCAGGCACTCGGCCCACCACAAGGAATGATGAGGGTTAGGGTTAGCCAAGTAAGCCCCCTCGGCCAAACCCTCCCCTAACCAGGATTACGCTGTGCACCGTCCTATGTGACTCCTGGCCATGGCCAGTTGTGGAACAGCCCGGGAACGAACCAGGGTCTGTAGTAATGCCTCTATCACTGCGATGCAGTGCCTTAGACCAATGCGCCACTCGGGAGGCCTACGTCACCTGTTTCTATACCTCTATAGCTCTGAGTTTGCCAAGGAGATTTCCTTTGGCGATAGAGCAGAAATGCTCTTCTCAAATCCTTCCACTCTCGTTAGGCTTCCAGGCAATCACAGAGCGCCCCATGAGATCTGATTACCTTTCTCAATGATGCTGGATTAAGCGCTTTAATTAAAATGATTGAGCCCCATTATATGCCACCATGACTTAAAGGACAGAAACCCCTCAAGGCCCTGCAGTTGTAAGGCATTATTTCCTTTGATACAGAAGTGTATTTATAATGTTAGTGATTATCATTTGGATAACAGAGCAAAATGATCTTTGAGATATTTCACAGCAAGGGTCAAAGATCTTCCGTTGACTCGTTCAGCACCTCCTTCCTCATTGGAATTCATTCTCCAGACAAAATCCTTTTGAAAAGTTTCTACAGCTTTAAACCTCCTCAGAACTTCTCACAAATGAGGGTATTTACAGTAAATCATAGTTCCACGCAAGTGAAAAGCAGGTTTCATGCACAGAGTCATCAGCTTTGCCACTTTGTGATGCAGGTCTGTGTGTAAGGGCGTTTTCCAACTCAGTGAGTACAGATTTGGATCTTTGAATTCCTCGTTGGTTAGGAGACGTGCATGGGGAGCTTTAGTGGTTAACTGATGGCTGAACAAGCCTAAGCTAGCCCCCATGTCCCATGCCTTTTCTATTGTGCAGCTGCTGCCAGTGCAGGCATGGCTCCCCTGACAATCTGCTCCTTAATAGCTAATATCAGGGTACATTTCCTCAGGCACTGGACTGGAACAGAGAGATTGTGACTGCGTTATGGGCAACTCTTCTCTTTCTTAGCCACGTGCATGCGCACACACATGCACACATACACAGACAGACACCCCCACACACAGCTTGACATGCAGTGGCTAAGTCATTGGGTAATCTATACAATCTCACTGTGGCCAGCTGACAATTCGAAGCCACACACAAGTTCACAAGTCGAAAACACACACACACACACACACACATCCTAAAAATGTATACAGAAAATACATGAACTCACATGTACACAGAATGTGTGTTATAATGGCTCTTTGGCAGAAGTTTTGCATCAACACTGAGATCCCACTATCAAGAGAGACTGCAGTTCCTCTCCCCATTCCTCATATCTGCTCTCCGTAGCCATTTCTCTTCCCTGACCTCTGCTTTTCATTAGAGGAGCTCAAGGGCACTGATATACCGCTAAATACTTCAGCCCTAAAGATAATGTGGCGTTTACCCGCCTCGCCAATTCATTTCCCTGACATCTGAGCACATTAATATTCATTACCCAACGCCACTTTTGACAAACGGATGCTCCCACGCTTTGTAGACACGACAGTGAGGTGGAGGAGAAACCTGCTTGTTTTGTTTTGGGAGGGTCAGTGATGAAAATGATTTATGGCTATTTGTTCCTTTCCCGGTACAGTGTTTAATGGTCTGTCTTTGAGGCCTTTCAGGGTCTTATTTTTAAACATTATTTTGTGAACAATATTTTCCATATAGTGAGATGTGGGCTTGCTCTTGAAACACACCTATGAGTGAGCTCTGGACTGCATTTCTTTAACAAATGCATAAATATTAAAATATATACTGGCTGAATAAACTAAAGCTTGTTTTGGAATTCACTAGGTGTGTACCAGACTGAAGGGTGATATCACTATCACTCTCGCTAAAGGGGGTTTCAATTAAGAAAACATGAGGAGAACCAACACATACGTTCACGAAATCCCCCAGTGTGGAGCAAACATTATATTAAAAAGTTACCTGGTATAATCTACCTTCTCAGCTCCAATCATACTTTATTTGTCACATACTCCGAATACAACCGGTGCAGACCTTAGTGTGAAATGCTTACTTACAAGCCCTTAAACATATATGCCCCTAACACAGATATTCCTGCTTTCATGCCAAAAATGATAACCCTGTTCAATGAGTATTGTGTTTCCTTTGGCGTGGTGGCCGGAGATTTTAATTGCACCCTTAACCCAACCCTAGACAAATCATCCCAAGTCCCCATCACAAATCCTAGAGCTGCAAAGATGTTGAACTTCTCTTACTAAGAGATGGGACTGATGGGACTGGAGAGTGAGTAATAGCTTATCTATGGACTATACATACTACTCTAATGTCCATAACACCTACTCCCGTATAGATTACATTTTTATCCCAAACAGTATCATAAATTCAGCCACGTGTACAAACGGACCCATAGCACGTTTAGATCACGCCTTTGTCCACCTCCGCTTTGACCTCTGCAAAAACATCCCGAGGTCAAAGAGCTGGAAATTCAACACCTCCATGTTATCAAACGAAGCGCTACATACATTGGTAACTACATGGATAGACGACTACACACAAGACAACAAAGATTCTCCTGTTTCTCCGGCCACAATGTGGGACGCTGCCAAAGCCACACTAAGAGGTCATCTAATTGAATATGCTTCCTTTAAGAAAAAAGCAATGGAAGCACACAGGCTAGATCTTGAGAGGGAGCTGGAATGCTGTGAAAGAATACATAAACAATCCCCAGACAGCACCTCCTGGAGTCAACTTAAAGCAGCCAAAGCCAAACTGAATTTGGACTATACTTGGGAGATTTAAAATAAGTTTTCTTTACTAAACAGAAATTTACTAAACAGAGACTAAACACTCTTCTTCCCAAAATAATAAAAGCAGACCAAACTGGATTTATTAGAGACAGATACTCTTCTGGTAACATTTGCCATCTTTTTGATATTATTGATCAAGTAAACACACAGAAGACCCATGTCCTGCTGGTTTCACTGGATGCTGAGAAGAAGTTCGACAGGATGGAGTGGAGCTTTCTCTTCTCAGTCTTAGAAAAGTTCAATATGGGCCCAGACTTTATTAAATGGATCAAATCACTATACTCTCATCCAAATGCCATGGTGACTAATAACGGACTGAATTCTGACAGATTCCCTTTGGGACAGGGCACAAGACAAGGGTGCTCGCTGTCCCCCCTGCTCTACTTGTTGGGAGCGGAGCCGCTAGCAGAGTTGATAAGGAGCAATTCAAGAATTACGGGTGTTTCTGCAGGCGGCCTGCAGCACAAGATTTCGCTTTACGCAGATGATGTCTTGCTCTACATATCCAACCCTGAGAAATCCCTCCCGTTTTAGACACAATTGCTCAGTATGGCAAGTTTTCAGGTTATAAGATACATTTGAACAAATCTCAATATTACACTCACCAGCTCTATGAAGACACTATGTCCTTTCCAATGTAAAACACAGCGGTTTCATAACCCCAGATCTGAATAGCCTTTTCAAGGAAAACTATCTTCCACTCCTGGACCGAATCAAGAACGATCACCAAACCTGGATCTCCTCCAATTAGCTTAGTAGGAAGAATTAATGTCATCCGTATGAACATCCTCCCTAGACTGAACTATTTATTTCAGATGCTCCCATTCTATCTCCCAGTTTCCTTTTTCAAAACAACTAACCAAAGCTTCACCAAATTTATATGGGGCAATAAAAAACCTAGGATCAAGTTTTCCACTCTATTGAAACCTGAATCTAAGGGTGGTCTTGCCCTTCTCTCCCTTCAATTGTACTACTGGTCTGCCCAAATCCGCAACATGCTAACATGGATCAAAACAGAGTCAGCGTGGATTCAGATAGAAGCCCAATCCTGTGGTTCATTGCCACTAGGCTCAATTATATTCATGAATAACTTTAGTGAAGTGGGCAACAGCCAAAACCTTTGTGATTCATAGCACCCTACTAGCGTGGAGGGACTGTAAGAAATACCTGGGCATTTCCTCCCAAATATGTTCTCACTCGCCCATAGTAGGCAACCCAGACTTGTAAAAAGTCCTGAAGGATGCCAACTTTAATCTTTGGCATACTCTCGGAATCAGGACCTTTTCAGACCTATTTCATCAGAAAACCACTACACTGAAATCTTTTCAAGAGCTCTGCAGTGAATTCAATGTGCCAAGATCCCATTTAAAAAATATATATATCTTCAAATTAGACATGTCATTTCCTCATTTACTTCCAAGAGGAGGTTTAGAACTTGAATGGAGTTGAATGAAGTTGAAACCCTTCTTGTCACAGCACAATCCATTAAATGCTAAATCTCTTATATCTATAGACTCCTTTCTGAGAAAGGAGGCTCCTCCTTTACTCCTTTGAAAATAATCTGGGAAAAGGACCTTGGTCTGACTATCAGTGATGAGTTATGGGCGGAGGTTTGCGACAGGGTATACTGCTCCTCTACTAATGTAAAAATGAAAGAATCTAATTACACATTTTTGTACACATTTTATTACACTCCTTTGAGACTCCATAGAATGAAAACAGAAAACAGAATCTCTCCTAACTGTAAAATATGTACCTCTGAAAGTGGAACCTATATGCATGTATTTTGGAACTGTAGAGAGATTGCCAGATTTTGGCAATCTATACATACTGCTGCACAGAAAATACTAGATGTACCGTTTGAAATGACCCTGTGTATCTATCTTCTTAATGCCCAGCAGGACTTTGTTCTTGATCCTGACAGATAAAATTTGCTTATGACTATTACATACTTTGCTAAGACATGTATTCTTCTATTGTGGGCCTCTAATACCCCTCCTACATTTAAAATGTGGAATGACCAGATTGTTGACCAGTTTGTTGACTAAATATGTTGATACCCTCTCTCTATTCTGCAGGTGTGAGCATGCGGGGCCAGAGGGTTCACAATGCAGTGTGAAGAGGAATCGCAGAACCTGAGCTCAATTATTGGGCGGCAGGTAGCCTAGTGGTTAGAGCGTCGGACTAGTAACAGAAAGATCGAATCCCTGAGCTAACAAGGTACAAATCTGTCGTACTGCCCCTGAACAAGGCAGTTAACCCACTGTTCCTAGGCCATCATTGAAAATAAGAGTTTGTTCTTAACTGACTTGCCTAGTTAAATAAAGGTCAATTAAAATACAAAAATATGGATGCTTATATGTGCTCCAGAAATGTGCTCCTGGTTTAAAATCCTTTACTCATGGAACATTGGATTGTAGGCCCTATACTGAGGCACTCAGACCTAATCCTGGAGAGCCATGGTCCAAGGTTTCATTGGTGCTGTTTTATTAGGCAATTAAAGATGGATACAGGAAGACTTCACGAGTGGACAGAGGTTACCCAGAGAGCACTCTGGTTCTCCAGGTCCAATGGGTTTAGCTGTAAGACTAATGGAATTGACAGAAGGTCACCCTCCACTGACTACATTTTAGGAAGATTAAAAGACAGTGAAGCTTATCTGGTCCTGGTGCCTGTCTCCTGTAGTAAATATACATCATCAAGACGTCTCCTGTATCTACTTCCTCCTGCTCCCAACTTCCTCTATTGTGACACCATGATCAGATATACAACATGTACAGTAACGTTATCCAGGTGAAAACAAATGGATGTGGAGAAAGAGAACTATCAGCACAGTGTTTCTGTACTGTTTTCATTTGCAACACGAAAGGGACCTGGTCAGGTATTTCGTCAGACTCGGCACCTTTTGAAATTTGTTGGATGGGTGTGACAAAGGAAAGAGTGACAGACAGAGAGAGTGGATGGGGATTGGAAAAAACAGTGGATACGGAAGGAAAGTAAAGGAAATTGACCAACCTTTCCTGTCAGTGCCGTAGCACATTGCTGGAGGGTTGATGCTCTTAGGGGTTTCATGGTTGGTGGTTTCCTTGGTGACCACTGAACCTCGGAGCTTACATTTGGTAGTGTCCAGAGATTTCAGCTTCTTGGCGTGTTTTGTTCCTTTGTAGTGGGCTAAGGCTTGGCTCTGTGAGAGGAACAAATAGCAGGCTCGATTTAAACCTGGCCAAACTGTGACCAAAAACGAACTCAAATCAGTGGCTCATGAAATATACATAACACGGTGAGCAGGTATTACAAAGCTTTGCCTTTTATAGTGCTGAGTAGACACAAACTTTAAAGGGGTTCAGCATCAAAACAACATTCATGACATTAACAAGGACAATGCGCTGCAGAGTTTGTCCCAGTTTAATTTACAATGTTATCCATGCTCCTTTGCCTGTTATGTGATTTTTTGTCTCACATGTCAGTATAGTATCAGGGGCCATGTGATGGTGAATCTGTGATAGTCTGATGTTTCATTAATGTAGCTGTTTGAGTTTAGAGTCCAGACACGATTTTTCCAGGATTCACCTTCACAACGGATTTACCCAGACGCATGGACTGGGCCACATGCAAGAACTTTCAATCGTCCTTGTTTACCTCCATCTACTTTCTGGCTACCTTTGCCCGTGACAAGAATTCTTACTTGCTGTTTGCAATTTTTAGGAGAAAATTTCTCCATGCCATTACAGCAAATCAACAAAATGGAAATTTCCAGAATAAAACCTTTTCTCTACACTCAACCTAAATTGATTTAGTCTGTGGAGGACATAGACAATTATTGGCATTGGAAAATGCATTAAATACTAAATCCTCTAATGCAAGGAACCAAAATACATTTCTGGCCTTGGCACGTGCCTTCTAACCAACATCTCGCAGATACAGTGCGGGTAGATACCTACATGATAAGAGCAAGATCATTTAGATTTTTCCGAATGGCAGCCAAGCCTCGATAATCATGTCATCAGAATAAGACGAGTATCAAGCTCATCAACTTGCACTTTCACCACCCTGTGAAGTTCATAACTTATTTCATCTGTAGCCTAATATACAGCCTGCTAAACGAGTCGTAGTGGAAGGGCCACACAGTATCATCGCGTGTCTTCAAATTTACTTCGATATGATGATTGTCATTCTATCAATATTTGCGCATAAAGGCATTTCCCCCTCCATTTCCTGCATCATTCATTTTACAGAGACAAAAAGATCCCACCTTATCTAGCGTATTTTGTTTGGTTGAAATTTGGAACGTTTTCTGACAAATTTGCTGGTTCCATCAGGTCTGTCACGCCATTTTTTATCCGACATATTCTTTACACCCATAAAAAGGTTGGATGGAAACCTGGTTAATGTCTATGTTATCTTTCCTCCAATATATTGCTTCCTTATGTCATGCTCCAGTTATCCAAGACATCAGTGGATTCTTGCCAGAAGACAAGTGATATGGATGAGTGTTTAGTGTAATCAAGACCATAATTCATCTTTCATTAGAGCAATGATGTGGAAGAATTGCCTTAACCATACTTGAGATTTGACACAGACCAGATTAAGGTGGGTAAGGAGGCAATCCGTTTTTGGATGGTCCATAAGTGAGAAAGACATCTTATCAAATAAGACTGTCAATTAGCCATTTAGTCATTCAATCATTGCACAAAAAGATTTAAGTGGATTCCCACGTGTGATATTTCATGTTCTGTGCATTCTTTAAGTCATTCTTAAAATATACTCTAAACATATAGATCAGCCCTACCGGTGACATTTTCTGGTTGGGTTATAGTCACTATGTTACTGTATATGGGTGGCTGTATGGAAATATATTGCTGGCGGTGTAATTAGATCAATAAAACCACATGTCTGTTACTTGAACTCTGTGAAGCATTTATTTGGGCTGCAATTTGGTAACTCTATTGAACTTATCCTCTGCAGCAGAGGTAACTCTGGGTCTTCCTTTCCTGTGGCGGTCCTCATGAGAGCCAGTTTCATCATAGCGCTCGATGGTTTTTGCGACTGCACTTCAAGAAACGTTCATCTTTAACTTCAGGATTGACTAATGTTCATGTCTTAAAGTAACGATGGACTGTGGTTTCTCTTTGCTTATGGTAGCTGTTCTTGCCATAATATGGACTTTATCTTTGACCAAATAGGGCTATCGTCCGTATACCACCCCTACCTTGTAACAATAGCTCCAACACAACCCAGGAAGCCAAATACCATGATGACTCCAATGACCAAATGCAGTTTTAGAGCTGGGACGGCTTCATCTGCAATACTGCTTCCATCCATATTCACTTTGGTAGATGGAGACGCCCATAAATATGCATCCATCGATCCAGGGCAGCAAGTTGAAGAAGAGAAGCAGATACTTCAGGCCCTTTTTATAGACTGACATTGTCTGTCAACAGCCAAGCAAGAGACCAGTGTGAAGTTCTCCACAGTGTGAGACTGGTTTGGTGGTAGTGAGTGTGTTTGTGGCTTGTGTTTTACCGGTCACCAATCAGAACATCAGTAGTTCTCTCCTCAGGTTGAAATGTGAGGAGACATCCTCCTCTAAAGAATGACTCAAGGTAAAAAAAATTGTTATACTGTTTCAGCAAGATATTTGAGAGCGGTGTCAGCTTATTGAAGCAAATTTTTACTTAGCGCAGAGGAAAACTGGGTGGGAAAATCCCAATTATATGGTACAATGGAAAGACCGCTTTAATTCAATCATATTGTATCTATTTTAGTTTTTTTCACCACTCAAAAGTTCAGGTATTCCGTTCTTCACCAAAGTAAGCTAAGCTACACACACCATCCACCACCCAAACAACCTCCAAGTCCACCAGGTTTCTCCATCCAATTTAAACTCCTATATAGTCAATCTGCAAAGATGATAAAGTATTTTTGATGCCCAAGTGACATCAAACTGAAATGTATTCTCCCTATCTCGGCACCACAGAGATTTGATAGGTAAACACCATCTTTATCTGTTTGCTCAGGAGTTGTGATTGATGGCTGGGAAGGATGATGATTATCCTGAGCTAGACCTCAATGCTGAAGAAATAATAACCGTCGCATTGAGTAATCACTAGCACATTGGGGCCCTGAATAGATAGCTAGCTTCCTTAGAGGAGGAAGTATGACGATGCTATTTTGTAATGCTACTGAATTAACTACCCTTGGCTCAAAAACGTGTTTTCAATTGTAGGAAAATGCGTATTGATGGTAAGAATAAGGAAATTGTACATTCAGCTTCCAAGCATTTTAGTAATGAGGGTTATATCAGAACGACTTTGTTTATTATTAAACACAACTGCTGTAATGTATTGCAAGATAACAGTTGCATACTCCAACTTTAAAGCCGTTACAAGAAAGTTGCCCTAGATTACAGAGATGGCATGTTGTGCTGGATATATTATTCAGGACACATCCCCATTTGAGACGAGTGACATCATGTGCTATTTCACAACTGACTTAAGGATGCAATGTGTCCTCTTTTATAACAAATTACATATACTTTTCAAGATTCATGAGCCCATTATGTCTTATGTTTCGAGCAAGACTTTGCTTGAAGTGTGACCTCATCCACAGCTTCTGCGATCCTGTAAATATGGGTCGAACATGTAGGAGTGGACCGTCGTGCTTTGTTATTCAGGTCAGTACGACTCAACACAGCGCAGGATTCATCGAGGGCATTTGGTACCCCGTGTGATCTCCAGAAGCTCCCTCACCTGTGAGTTGAATCTCAGTTGGCACACGCTGCACGAGACGTGTCTTCTCTTCGTCAGGGGAGGAACTCCAAACGTGTGATGCATAACAGCCTTCTGAACTGGGTCCATCTGGGGGGGGGGAGTATAGAATATAAGTGAGATACAGTGTTAGAGCGGACCTCTAAATCAACCACCTTACATCCCTTGGTGTGGTGGAAAGAGGAAATGATTTGCTTTAGAGCAGGGTTCCCTAACTTGCGGCAGGTGATTTATTTGTATTGTTATTTATTTTTATATTGCTGGACACAAGAGACTGTAAAAACACCAGCAAATCAGCTACAAGTGATTTTAATTTTGGAAATCTGTTCCATAGTAGAGAGATAATATGTGATCGTATGTTTGAAATTATTCTGTTTTAGTCAAATATTATATATGTTTGGGCTTCTTGCGGTCAATTTGCAGTCTGTAATTATGTTCCGGCCCCCTGACCATCCGCTCAAGAAAAGATTGGCCCGCGGCTGAATATAGTTGATGAGCCCTGCTTTTGAGCTTCTTCGGGGGGTTAGACATTTAATATTAGCTACTGCAGCTGTCTTCCAACTTAGACACAGACATATTGCACATTAATCTTAGTCAGTAGACACAATAAAATGTAATTGTTCACTCTCTCTTTGGTCTTTCATTGTTCAAATCAAGTTCAATAGTCATCAGCCAACAATGCATGATCAATTCAAATAACGTCGTGCTGTACCCCAAAACAAAAGTCTATCGACCAAATTCTGTAAGTTTAGGGCAGGAAGAAGGTGTAAAAGATACTTCTGTAGAAGCATTTGCTTCCTTTATCATGTGTTGCTGCACCCTCTTCCTCTCTGTTTGATATTGTTTGCACCTCAATCTGTCTAATGACCGAGTTTAAAGGAGTGAACAGCCATCTAACAGAGAAAAGTTCCATTGTTAGACCTGGATTAGGGGAGCAACCTGCTGTTGGCTTTCTATACCAAATACATTAAATACTTCATACATATTTTTTTAATGTGCATTAGATCAGTAAACTCAAATTAATTGGGTAAAATTGGATTGAAATCTTGAATTTTGAATTAAAATGACAGTAATCAGGCGGGGTAGCAATGGCTTTGAATATGTCCGTGTAAAAAAAAAAGAGGTTAGATATACACTACCGTTCACAAGTTTGGGGTCACTTAGAAATGTCCTTGTTTTTGAAAGAAAAGCAATTTTTTTTTGTCCATTAAAATAACATCAAATTTATCAAAAATACAGTGTAGACATTGTTAATGTTGGCTAATTGATCATTAGAAAACCCTTTTGCAATTATGTTAGCACAGCTGAAAACTATTGTTCTGATTAAAGAAGCAATAAAACTGGCCTTCTTTAGACTAGTTGAGTATCTGGAGCATCAGCATTTATGGGTTCGATTACAGGCTCAAAATGGCCAGAAACAAAGAACTTTCTTCTGAAACTCGTCAATCGAGAAATTGCCAAGAAACTAAAGATCTCGTACAACGCTGTGTACTACTCCCTTCACAGAACAGAGCAAAATGGCTCTAACCAGAATAGAAAAAGGAGTGGGAGGCCCCAGTGCACAACTGAGCAAGAGCACAAGTACATTAGAGTGTCTAGTTTGAGAAACAGACGCCTCACAAATCCTCAACTGGCAGCTTCATTAAATAGTACCCGCAAAACACCAGTCTCAATGTCAACAGTGAAGAGGCGACTCCGGGATGCTGGCCTTCTATGCAGAGTTGCAAAGACAAAGCCATATCACAGACTGGCCAATAAATAGAAAAGATTAAGATGGGCAAAAGAACACAGACACTGGACAAAGGAACTACATTTGGATTAGCTAACAGAATGTGCCATTGGAACACAGGAGTGATGATTGCTGATAATGGGCCTCTGTACGCCAATGTTGATATCGTTTCCAGCTACAATAGTCATTTACAACATTAACAATATCTACACTGTATTTCTGATCAATTTGATGGACAAAAACATTGCTTTTCTTTCAAAAACAAGCACATTTCTCAGTGACCTCAAACTTTTGAACAGTAGTGTATATAGATGGGTTAGATGACAATGTCACAAAGCGATGCACGAGCGTCCACAGCAGAAGTCTGTGTGTTGTTTTGATTCCGGACCATCAAATCGCTATAGCAACAATGACAAGAAGCTGCCATGTGGGGAATCATAGGTGGATCGTTTCATCTTGTTCTTGATAACTTGGTTTTGAGGTGTTTTTGACTCTTGCCACGTCTATGCTAATGTGACATTTGCTAGCTAGCTAACCAACTACAGTAACAATGTATTTGAGAGACAATAAGTGCTCATTGTGCTAATGTATTTATGTTTCCAATAAAGATTTGGAGAGGAAATGACATGTCAACAATCCTTTGATTTTAAGCCGACTCTGCCTGTTGTGCTCCACAGTTAAGCACGCATCGGTTTATTGCTAAATAACCCACCTGTCCATAGATCTAGATCTATAGGGCTATAACTATACTGTTAAAAGGGAACATTCTACAAGAACATAACTGGATTAACACAATCATAAAATGTCGACACAAGTTTGTGAGTAGTGCTATACTGTGGGCGAATTGACGAAACGTGTGTTACGCAACATTCTTCCATTGTAAATCTCACCCAGGTTTTGGAGAGAGGATGACATGAATCTGGCACAGGTCCCTGGCAGGGAGAGCTTCAGTACCGATACATTAGCTACAGCCTGCTGGGAAATAGGCTAATATGGAGGGCTGGAAACGTATCGAGTGTGAGAAACATCTGTGCCACGGAAAAAAGGATGACCTTCGACTTAAAACACGCACTGGGCTCGAGTGTCAGAAATACCATCACAATCAGTGTCAAATTAATGTTGGGACAGGGCTATGTAGACTTAGAATAATAAACACACAATACACCAAAGTTACTAGGGAAGCACTTCACACAAGTAACCTTGGTGTGTTTCGGTGTATATTCAGTGTGTGTTCACATAGCCTCATCACATAACGTTCACAGAACTCTCTTCTAGATCTACTGTAAGAAATCTGTCCATTACACAGTCCTCCACCACAAAGCTGCGGTCTAAGGCCCCGTACACACTCCAGTTGTACAACTGATGTACAACGTATTTGACACAATGGTGATACAACCTGATAGAGCTTGTCTGCAAAACATTTTTTTTTGCGGTATCTCTACAGCACTTGTGTAATTATTTTGGAAAAACTCTGTTGTATCACAACCGTTTAAACAAATGTGTTGTAAATCAGTTCACACTTGAGTGTGAACAGGGCCTTAGCCAGCACAGCTGCATTCCAAGCGACACATTATGCCTCCACCATACTCTCCCATCAGCCACCCACTGCGCCACATACGCCACAGAGAACCTCCTGCTGGGAGCCGGCTTCAATTGAGATATCTCCCCATCCACACTCACATCTTTATGCTAAGTCACACGCCTGTTATCAAAGCCCGCGTACATGTAGTTTTCCCTATTTTATTCTCTCTGTCCATGCGAGTGTCTCCTTTCATTCATGTGTCCTCTGTGATTCATGCTGATGTGCTGGGGAGATGTCAGGGGACCATGACGATAGAGAAATTACCAGGCCGTTTAATGGATACTGTCCGACAGCAGACAGCAGCATGTCTGTCGGACAGCTCAGTGCGTTGGCTGTGAGACCGGTTCACTCAGAGCAGGAGATAAGACGCAGTGGCAGTGTGTGTGTGGGTGACGTTCCCTTCCTAACTGTGATAAATTTGGCAAACAAAACACTGAGCACTATGTTTGTTCATTTATCAACATTATATTTTCTATATGCCCATATATCACTGAATAAAACATTAGGTCAAATGAATCCATAGATCAGCCTTTTTGCATATTGTCATAATTATTTTCAAAATAATAGTATTTTGTGTTCTTATACATTTAGTAAAATACTGTGGCCATACTTATGCTTTATGTGTCCTCGTAGTCCACTGTTTAGGATTACACCACTGCAGTAATGTGACGGCATCAGAGAGAGAGAGAGAGAATGAGAATGAGAGAGAGAGGGAGAATGAGAATGAGAGAGAGAGGGAGAATGACTGGTCAACAAACTGAGCCAGCCCCAACCGTGAGGTCTGAATGTTCCATTCACGGCCGCCAGGCACGCTTACCATTAACTAAAGTGGGATGAATGACCTGTCAAAAGTAATCCTCCGTCCTATGCGTTTCCCAATTACCTCGCTGCCTAGGCCAGTCAGTTAGTTATCATCAGCCATGCCGCTATAGATTGTTGCCACACCAAAACATTTGCAAGTCAAATGCGGGGGAAGCTCATAACTTATGAGAAACAACAAGCTTCCCAGGTGTTAATAAAAACGCACACCCTTATCACATGAGAGGAAGTTGAGAGGGGAAGAGAGGAAGCAATGAGGTCTAGGGGGTGAAGAGAAGAGAGTCTGCTGTAAACTGAGCGCACAGACTAGTGGATTTATACCCTGAAGATGCTGAAAGACAAGAGGTAGAGAAAGATCAATCCATTTTCCCCCACTGGCTTAGTACAACTGTTAAACTTTGAGTACTTTTTCGTAATCATGTACTGTGAGAAGTGAATATGTTTGGTGTAGTATGGATTTGTTTGCAACAGGAGGAGAGATAGGGAGAAGAGAGAGAGAGAGAGATGAGAAGGAATTTCCCCATAGTGTACTTGAGTGGGATAGGAACACGGGATGGGAACATTCACAGTGACCGTGAGTAGAATGAAACTCATAGAATCTTGATTCAATTTAATATTCTAATAGCAATATTATTCCATTAGTGCAGATCAATTTGATCTTCTTCAAAGTGTTAACTTGGCTCAAAAAGCCCCAGGGAACAGTCTGTTTTCTTTCTGTTGTTGCACTTGTTTATCTCTCCTCCTTAGAGTTGAAGCATCTCAAATTGAAAATGATTCAAGTGTGTTTCTTCATCATGTGTGGAGGGAAATAGGTCTAGTGGATCTCAGTGGAATTTGTGTGTGTGTGTGTGTCTATCATTACTATGCAAAGGGGCAGTAGCACTGTTGAGCTCTTCAATTGGGCTTCTTATTCAATATGCCGCACAGAAGGCTGGGGTGGGGGGTTCATTATGCATATTGCTCCTGTGCATATTACTGCTTTTTAAGTGGTTTTAAGAGGTTTTGGATTCTATAAAAGGATGTACATTTTATGCTGTTGTTCCGCTTGATACAGGCACTTACTGTCAGTAACACTAAATAAGAGTGTTATATGATTCAAATGTAAGTAGAGAGCGAGAGAAAGAGAGAGAGAGAGAGAGAGAGAGAGAGAGAGAGAGAGAGAGAGAGAGAGAGAGAGAGAGAGAGAGAGAGAGAGAGAGAGAGAGAGAGAGAGAGAGAGAGAGAGAGAGAGAACCTGAATGGACTACTTTTGATGAACACAGAGCAAGCATAATGATAATTCTCTCTCTCCCTCTCTATTTCTCCAATCTCTCCTTATAACCCATCCTTTCTCTCTCTGCTCGTTTTCTCCGTTGCGCCTCTCGTTCCACGTATCTATACCTCGGCTTTCTGCTTCTTGTCTCAGATTGTATTTTCTCCAGAAGGAGCGGTACTTTAGCACTTTCCCATCGGTCTTCACCGCTGACCCCTCTCACCGCCATCAAGATCCGTCAGGATGAAATATTCAACTAGGGTGTCTCCTCTGCTCCCCAGAGCCACCTGGCTGTCTCACACTATCCCTCGACCTGCTCAGATGAAAATATAACACCTTAACCCCTTAACCCCTGCCCCACCCACCCCTTGCCTCAGAACAAAGCACATCTGAGCTCCATCAAATTGTCTTTATCCATAGACCTGTCACGCATGACATGATATAAAAGCCCTAACTAACACCTAAAACAAATCAACTTAATTCAATGCATCTACAGCAATACAATATCTTCCCAGGTCTTGAGCCAAACTCACCACAATAAAAAAGTGATTTCATCTTTTCTTATATTCATCACAATTCATTGGTGTACCATAGATCAAGTTGATGTGGTTCGGTAGTGTTTTGCTCATTTCCTTCATAACCCAATTTCTATTCTATCAATCTATCAAACCTCTCTGGCAACACCCCGCTGGATCGAGGGGAGTTATTCTCTCGTGACATGGCTCAATGAAATCTAAGATGAAACAATTTATCTTCTCATAATATTCTCCATGAATATCAAACAAGGCCAATATTCACGATGAAAGAAATGTAATGAAAGAAAAACCTACATTGCATTTGAATTCCTCTTTTCCAAATCAATGCCTTGAAATAGAGAAATGCATGGCTTACCAGCAAACACAGAATATAATAATGGTGAACACTTTAATATCAATGATTTCAAGGGTTTTACACACACGCCTACACTGCTTGAACCAGGGCCAGCCCTTGGTATACTGTAAGCTATGTAGGTGGTCACCTAAGCAATGGTTTTCCAAACTTGGTCCTGGGGCCCGTCTGGATGCACGTTTTGGTTTTTGCCCTAGTAAGTTTGCTGACGACACAACAGTGGTAGGCCTGATCACCAACAACGAGGAAACGGCCTCCTCTAGGGAGGAGGTCAGAGAACTGGCCATGTGGTGCCAGGACAACAACCTCTGCCTCAATGTGAGCAAGACTAAGGAGCTGATCATGGATTACATTGACGGGGCTGTAGTGGAGCGTGTTGATAGTTTCAAGTTCCTTGGTGTCCACATCACCAACAAACCATCATGGTCCAAACATATCAAGACAGTCGTGAAGAGGGCACGACAAAACCTTTTCCCCCTCAGGAGACTGAAAAGATTTGGCATGGGTCCCCAGATCCTCAAAAGGTTCTACAGCTGCACCATCGAGAGCATCCTGACCAGTTGTGTCACCGCCTGGTTTGGCAAATGCTCGGCATCTGACCGTAAGGCGCTACAGAGGGTAATGTGTAAGGCCCAGTACATCACTGGGGCCAAGCTCCCTGCCATCCTGTGTCAGAGGAAAGCCCATAAAATTGTCAAAGACTCCAGTCACCCAAGTTATAGACTGTTTTCTCTGCTACCACACGGCAACCGGTACCGGAGCGCCAAGTCTAGGACCAAAAGGCTCCTCAACAGCTTCTACCCCCAAGCCATAAGACTGCTGAACAATTAATGAAATCGCCACCGGACAATTTACATTGACCCCCCCCCCCCCCTCTTTTGTACATTGCTGCTACTCACTGCTGTTTGTTACCTATGCATAATCACTTCACCCCCACCTACATGTACAGATGACCTCAACTAGCCTGTACCCCCTGCACACTGACTCGGTACTAGGGCCCCCTGTATATAGCCTTGTTATTGTTATTCTTATTGTGTTTCTTTTTATTTTAGCCTACTTGGTAAATATTGTCTTATTCTGCACTGTTGGTTAAGGGCTTGCATTTCATAAGCATTTCACGGTAAAGTCTACACTTGTTGTATTCGGCGCATGTGACAAAGTTTGACTTGACTAGTACTATACATCTAATTCAAATAATCCAAGCTTGATGATGAGTTGGTTATTTTAATCAGCCACCCATACGTAGAATGTATGCACACATGACTGTAAGTCGCTTTGGATAAAAGCGTCTGCTAGGACAGGACAAAAAGTCGCTTTGGACCTATTTTTTTTTTTTTTTTTTTTTTAACGTGCACCCAGACGGGGCCCCAGGACCGATTTTGGAAAACTCTTTCCTAGGCCCCGACCAACATTTTCCAAAGGTTTTTTTTTTTGAGAACTTACTGTTGAGAATAGTTGAATACACCATTTCTACATTTGGTGGTGCAGCAGCAGTTTCCCTTTTCTTACTGACAGTCAAATCAAATCAAATGTATTGGTTACATACACATGGTTAGCAGATGTTGTAGTGAATGTAGCGAAATGCTTGTGATTCTAGTTCTGACAGTGCAGCAATATCTAACAGGTAATATCTAACAATTCCACAACAAAAACCGAATACACACACATCTAAGTAAGGAATGGAATAAGAATGTATAACTATATGGATGAGCAATGTCAGAGCGACATAAGTTAAGATGCAATAGAGAGTATAGAATACAGTATATACATATATGAGATGAGTAATGCAAGATATGTAAACATTATTAAAGTGGCATTATGAAAGTGACTAGTGTTCCATTTATTAAAGTGGCCAATGATTTCAAGTCTGTATATAAGCATCAGCCTCTCTGTGCTAGTAATGGCTGTTTAACAGTCTGATGGCCTTGAGACAGAGGCTGTTTTCAGTCTCTCGGTCCCAGCTTTGATGCACCTGTACTTGCCTTATGGATGATAACTGGGTGAACAGTCAGTGGCTCGGGTGGTTGTTGCCCTTGATGATCGTTTTGGCCTTCCTGAGACATTGGGTGCTATAGGTGTCCTGGAGGGCAGGTAGTTTGCCCCAGGTGATGCGTTGTGCAGACCGCACAACCCTCTGGAGAGCCCTGCGGTTGTGGGTGGTACAGTTGCCGTACCAGGCGGTGATACAACCCGACAGGACGGTCTCAATTCTGCATAAAAAGTTTGTGAGGGTTTTAGGCAACATGCCACATTTCTTCAGCCTCCTGAGCTTGAAGAGGCATTGTTGCGGGTGGACCGTTTCAGTTTGTTAGTGATGTGTATGCAGAGGAACTTAAAACGTTTCACTTTCTCCAATGCTGTTGTTGGGGGGTGCTCCCTCTGCTGTTTCCTGAAGTCAATGATCATCTCCTTTGTTTTGTTGACGTTGAGTGAGAGGTCATTTTCCTGACACGACACTCTCCGAGAGCCCTCATCTCCTCCCTGTAGGCTGTCTCATCGTTGTTGGTAATCAAGCCTACTACTGTTGTGTCATCTGCAAACTTGATGATTGAGTTGTGCATGGCCACACAGTCATGGTTGAACAGGGAGTACAGGAGGGGGCTGAGCACGCACCTTTGTGGGGCCCCAGTGTTGATGATCAGCGAAGTGGAGATGTTGTTTCCTACCTTCACCACCTGGGGGCGGCCCATCAGGAAGTCCAGGACCCAATTGCACAGGGGGGGTTTGAGACCCAGGGCCTCAAGCTTAATGATGAGAATGAAGGGTCCTATGGTGTGGAATGCTGAGCTGTAGTCAATGAACAGCATTCTTACATAGGTATTCCTCTTGTCCAGGTGGGATAGGGCAGTGTGCAGTGTGATGGTGATTACATCATCTGTGGACCTATTGGGGAGGTGTGCAAATTGAAGTGTCTCTAGAGTGACAGGTAAGGTGGAGATACTATGTTCCTTGACTAGTCTCTCAAAGAATTTCATGTTGACAGAAGTGAGTGCTACGGGGCGATAGTCATTTAGTTCAGTTACCCCTTTGCATTCTTGGGTACAGGAATAAACATGGCTATCTTGAAGCATGTGGGGACAGCAGACTGGGATAGGGAGCGATTGAATATGTCCGTAAACACACCAGCCAGCTGATCTGCGCATGCTCTGAGAATGTGACTAGGGATGCCGTCTGGAACGGCAGCCTTGCGAGGGTTAACACGTTTAAATGTTTTACTCACATCAGCCACGGAGAAGGAGAGCCCACAGTCCTTGGTAGCTGGCCGCATCAGTGGCACTGTGTTATCCTCAAAGCGGGCAAAGAACATGTTTAGCTTGTCTGGCAGCAAGACATCGTTGTCCGCGACGTGGCTGGTTTTCCTTTTGTAGTCCGTGATTGTCTGTAAACCCTGCCACTTACGTCTTGTGTCTGAGCCGTTGCATTGCGACTCCACTTTGTCTCGATATTGACATTTTGCCTGTTTGATTGCCTTGCGGAGGGAACGACTCCTCTGTTTGTCTTCTGCCTTATTCCCCGTCACCTTGCCATGGTTAAATACAGTGTTTCGTGCTTTCAGTTTTATGCGAATGCTGCAATCTATCCACCGTTTCTGGTTAGGGTAGGTTTGAATAGTCACAGTGGGTACAACATCTCCTATCCACTTCTTGATAAACTCAGTGACCATTTTGTTTGCCCATGTCAGCTAATATTTTTTAGATTGGTCAATTAGCTGGGAAGACTATCTAAATGTATAGTAATCCTGGCCAAATTACCAATTTACCTTTCCAACCAGGCAAAATACTATGAAGGCAGCACTGATCTCGACAAGAGAAGCACGTCTTGTAGGGGGCAGAGAAATTCACAATTTCATAATTCAGGGTAATGTTAAGCAGTTTACTTCTGTTAGATAACCATTTTTCAACAATCATGCTCCGTCTAGCTAGTTGGTCATCTACTGTACATGTTGACATACTCTATATGTCTGTCATATTGAGGTATCTAGCTATAATTAACCCGGATCAATCGAATAGATAGGTGTGAGCAATTATGATAATTCCAACTGCACTTAACTAGGTGTCTTTGCTAGACAGACATATAGAGTACATACATACATACATACATACATACATACATACATACATACATACATACATACATACATACATACATACATACATACATACATACATACATACATACAGACAGACAGACAGACAGACAGACAGACAGACAGACAGACAGACAGACAGACAGACAGACAGACAGACAGACAGACAGACAGACAGACAGACAGACAGACAGACAGACAGACAGACAGACAGACAGACAGACAGACAGACAGACAGACAGACAGACAGACAGACAGACAGACAGACAGACAGACAGACAGACAGACAGACAGACAGACAGACTGAGGGGGAAAGGATGAAAGTGAGAGAGGGAAAGAGAGTTGGGAAGAGAGTGGAAGACAGAGAGAGAAAGAGATGGAGAGAGAAACGGAGAAAGACAGCACTGCAAATGGACTTAGACATCACTATTTCAACAACTCTTCTCTTCCAACTTGTTAGGCAATCCCATGTACCTACGAGGGAAGGATGGCCAGCCACACAGGAGGGTGCTTTTTTTATTAAGGAGGCTGTGCTGACCGAAAGCATTTGGCCAATTCAGAATGAAGCGCATGATTGCCAAAATAAACCTACGCTTCTTCTGGCGTGGGCTTGTCAAGGATGTGGACAGCTTGGCAAGTGAAATAACCTTTTGTTTATCAATCACATTCTATTATATCTGAAATGATTAGGATTTCAATGAATGTCATATCAGAGAGCACACGGTGTTTCAATGTGACTTTGTGCTAAAAGGTCAGTACTTGTCTAGCCTGCCAGAAGTGAAGTTAGAGGGTGAAGACTGTTGCGCCAGAGTTGAAGCCCGTCAAAGTTGTTTCACCATGATCGGTAAGTGTAACAATACCATTTTTGCCCTGATAAGTTGTTTTGTAATGGTTGCTTTATTTATTATAGAATGTGTGTGTGTGTGTGCATGTGTGTTAGTATCCTTACAAATATGAAAATCTGCATAATGCATGACACAGATACGGGTAAGAATAAAGGCATCTTCTCTCTAACACTATAAATGTTAGGGGTGGACTTCATCGGACCCTTCACTAAATCCAGGAAAGGCAACCGCTAGTTTCTGACCAATCACTTTACCAAGTGGGTGGAAGCAACATCCATTAAGGTCAGTAAAGGAAGAGAATGTGCTTTAAATTCTCAATTCTCTTCTGTAACCTATTAAAAAGGGAGCTTGGAACCAAAAATGGATTTTTGTTTTGTATGATGCCAATCAAGGACAAGACTGGCGAGGCCACCTCCCAAGGTGATGGACATCTTCAACACCCACAGTTCTCCTGAGGCCATCTTGAGTCAAACAAGGTACGGATGTAATTGGTTATATTCTGTTTTTTATTTATTTGAATTTATGGTACATAAGACATATTTCAATATTTTACATTGTCAATAGATATCCTTTTCCTACCCACTCCTTCAGGTTTTGGATGAACGGACCAACCAGACCCTCAAGACTACCATGGGCAAGTCCCTGGACAGGTACCAGGAACGGTGAGAGGACAACCTAGTTCTCTTTGCACACAACAGCAGCGTCCAGGCCTCCACAGAGTACTCGCCGATCGCCTGATATGCAGACGGGAGCGGCAGCAGACTGAAGCAAACAATGCAAATGTACCTGTATATACAACAATTGCATATACTGCAGTCGTTCAAATGTGTGATTGACTTAGTGTTGTTTGCATATTGACATTTTTGTATAACGTCCTTTCAGATCACAGAAACCCCACCTGATGTGGTGGAAGTTGTCGAACCAGATCAGAAAGCTTTCGAGGACCACCTTCAGGCACGGGCTGAGAAGGATGTGGTGGTTTTTGACCAGGTAAAAATGATTGTCCCATGTTCATTTTTTTTCTGGCCCTCCAAGAGATATGGAAGAAATGTATTTGTAATAATATGAAATATAATTGCATTTATTTCTATTATCAATCAAGGTCGGACTGAACATCGACAAAGTGCAGGAGAATCAGAAGGAGAGCAACTGGAGGAGATTCAAGAAGGGGACATCCGGGTAAATGACTTGGTTTGGTAGAAGGACGAAAGGAAGGCGAGACCTGGGAAACCTCGCTGCTCTTTCGCTCCTAGCTGGGGTCACCATCTGTTAAGGTGAATATAAACATCTCAGATAATAACTATTTGCATTTGCACACAAAATAACCTGAAGTTGTAGTTTCCCCAACACTGTTTTTTATGTCTTCGTCTTCCTAGGGTTAACTCGGCGGAAGCCAGCAATCTGCTCCAGTTGGAGTGGATGGACGGTCGACCACTGAAAGCCCTGACGCCCTACACTTCGGCGAAGCCCATGAGACAAAACATGTTAAGCTTTGCTTGACATTTGAGAAAGCTTATAAAAATGTCACTCCTTAATTTACCTCTCCAAATGACTTTAGGGCAATCGATTATCAATACCCAGGAGGTATCTCAACCAACAGAGCCATTTAGTTTGTGTCAGTCTGATTCTCTGTGCTCTGAGTAGGCGGGGAACCAGCTTGAGGTAGGATATACCTTCAAAAAGGGTTCAAGATTACACATCTTCCATTTGTAACACTGCACTAATCCATGACATTAAATGTAACCTGTGTGTTTGCTTGTTTATGTCTCTGTCTCCTACTCTGTTCCCTTTACTCTGCTCCTGTTCTCCAGGACCTAGGGGTTCTGCCTAACAACCAGACGTAGATCCACCTGATATGCTTCATTATCTACCACTCTACACCTTTTCATTACATCTACAGCGACCGTTGTCATTACCTGCTAAGAAAGTTTTCTTGATCCATCATACTGGGCACATAATTTGTGAAATACACAGATTAACTCAAAACACTAGCACTGCAAACACTCAGTGCCTGGACTTTGTAGTCTCCCTCTTCAAGTCCCCCTTCTGAGACTGGATGCCTGTTGAGAACAAGTGACAGGCAGAACCTCCCACCCACACAGCACCCACCTCCTCTCTATTCCACACACCAGAATTCACTATTTCAGTCTATGACTGCCATGTGAGTGTTCCAAAAAAATGTGGTGAAAATAAATGAATGACAGCTGTACCCAAAAAATATCAGCATTTATATATTTAAATCTTAAAAATGGCCAGGTTGGTTTTCGCAGGTGTTTCACAAGGTGTTTGTTGTTATATCAAGGTGTCCCTTGATGGTATTTGTTAGTTCAACATGATTCATTGTTGTATCCTAGGACCTACAATAGCTACATATATATATTCAACCACAAGGGTGTACTAATTAACTATGCGAGATAGATGTATATCTATATTTTATCATAATAGAGGACTACTGAAATGATATTATTTCAGTGTGGATAAGGGACGGGCAGGTTCAAATGAAAACATGACAGCCAGACCAGCCAGTGTATGAATCAAACGGATTTGCATATGAATGGAGTGGAAATTAGCTGACTTTGTATCTGTAAGATAAGTAACTTTAATGTGTCAAGCAGATTACAAGATTTTTTTGCTATTTCAGAAACTTGGCAATGTTAAAGACATGGATTTCATGTTGAAATGTTAACAAGGTACACAAAAGTAGCTAGAAGTAATGTTTTCATCTTATTGGCTAAACAAAACAAGTTTAAACGGCGATTGTCTTGTGGAAATCAACTTTGTTTGTATAGCGTGCCGAAAATAAAGCCATTTAGGCTGTAATGATCTAAAAACAAAATGAAGCATTAGGTCATCATACCATTGATATAGCAACGGACGCTAATAGTTTATCGAATCCCATTGTGATGCAGGGGACGACGACACTTTTTTGTCTGGGGGACATTGTTTAGCATGACAGGCCCCAATTGATTTTGTTAGTCACTCTCACTCAGATATCATATCAACATGGCATAAGTCATGGTAAAATATGTAGAACTGCAGGAAATTATCTGTAAAACTGCACATTTTGTCCCTCCACCTGATGGCAAAACGAGTAGAATTGCATGAAATGTGCTATAATTGCAAAAACTTCTCTCAGCTCCATGGCAAAGGCCCCCAAAAGGTTAGGGCCGGCCCTGGCCCGAAGTGATATGATACTTTTAAAAAAAAGTGAATGCAAGGAATTATATCTTTTGAAGTTTGCAATATTACTGAGCTCTAGAAATGGTCGTCTGTGTACAAATCAGAGGATGTTTCAGGGGTCTCAGGTGGACAAGCGTGGAGGAAGACTTATATACATATCATAAACCTTTCACAAGCACAGCGGAAGGGAAGTATACATGTTCACAGAATCCCAGCTCAAAGTAGGGTGTGGCAAAACACCACAAAAGATCTTCTACGTTAGGAACGTTCAGCCCTCTAGCCGCTCTAGGCTAACAATCTAAACAATGATGTAGTCTTGAAAGTTTGTCAGTCTCGTAAATCCACAGAGTCAACCTTGTCTCGGTGCGAAGATCTTTCTTCCACTAAATCTTTCCCCGGGGACCGAACATGGCAAGTGTGCTTTTCATTAGGGAACAATCGGTGCTGCAGGTGCAAACTGCTAGGCTGACTCGCCAGCTGTTTCTGGTTTAGCAGTGAAACATGGAACCGTGCAGACCTGAACCTCACGCACACATCCCCACAATGGACAGATGCCTCTACCAGGGGTGTGAGAAAGAGCAGTTGGGTAATATACAGAAAACAGGTGAACATCTTCAAATTGCCAGATGAACAGTTTAAGGTTAATACATTGTCACTTTTTCTTATTAATCTTGGCCCACTTTGAGAGCAACTAATAATGCAACAGAATCATGTTTCCTTCTTATGAAAGATTTTAAACTCAAGGGTTCATTGGATGATCCAGTATAAATCAATCTGTATATCATAGACTTTGGGGCTACATAGACCCTTGAATGAACTGTAACACATCTAGTACAGTATGATTTATTGTCAACCTTTCACACAACATTTTACAACATATATAACTGTCCCATCTAAATCAATTTTGTAAATATTCTACTTTGGAGAGGGCTTACTGCAAATCTTGAGACGAGAGAAAGCACTACAAAATATACGTGCACAAGAATTGACAATACTTTGCCAGGCAAGCTGCTGGCACATAGCATCCCCATAAAAAATGGCTTTAGCTCCACAGTTTATCTCTGCATTCCTACTGAGAGAGCTCTGCAGGCCACTACCCAGGAGAGTGAAATGTTATCGTGGGAGAAACCATTAAGAGAGTGCTGGCCACGTAAAGCAACTGTTAGGGGAAGAGTTTAAAAAGTACAGAGTGCTAACTGATAGCAACCATTGCATTAATCATATAGTCTCTATTGCGTTTTTACATCAGGTGTAATTTGCAAGGGCGCACCACAAGGGTGGTCCTTATCCCCACTGTGTTCTCCTCTTTGGTGGTTCAGCTGCTATCCTTCTGGGAATACAATTTATAGAATCCATTAGCCGTTACGAGACTTGCGTAAATCAAATAAAAAATCTGCAAATAGTCTCTGGCCCTTTGTTCTTTTTTTCAAATCACGCAGCGCTCCTCCGTTATCATTTATCATCCAAAGGAAAAAACAGACAAAGCTGTATGCTTATACGCAAGTGCATTTGAAACCTACATTTCCATTACTGGTATTGATAGAATAACTGACTTTTAGAGGGGGGGGGTTGAAATGGGTTGTGATGCTTGAGGGACTCCGGGCTGAAACCCATGTGTCATTCTCAGTCCGGAACTACAAAGCAAATTTCCAGCGTACAGACCGGTGAGAAGGAATCAATAACTCACATTCCTGATTACTCTACAGAATGAAATAGAGTTTGTATTGTTTCTTGAAGACAAATGTAGGCCCCTAGAAAGATAAATGGTATTTTCAGGGTTGAAGAAAGCCTTCCTTAACTGGAAACTACTTTTCCCCCATTCACTCCTTTCATTACAGCCCCAAACCAACACCTGCCTGTGCTGAGTGTTGAGCTCTCATTCTTTTTATTTGGTTTGTTTCTGTTCCTTCACTCTGGTCATCTCAATATCACTACTGCAGAGTTGCTGTAATCTAAAGTTCGACACCTATTTCACGGTTGGTTTCACCTTAACCGTCAACGGCCTTCCTGCACTGTTGTTCCTTTGTCTACAAAAACTTTCTTTCTCATCCTGACAAATAAACCTAATGTTTTCTAGGAAATGTGAAGAGGAGATTCTACAAACAAATTCCTTCCAACATGAAATACTGCAGCATAATGCCCAGAATGTAATACGCAAAGAATTGCACAGCTTTTATAGAGCAAATGAGTAAAAAAAATGTTTATTACATTATATATTATATATACACATTACATAAGGACACATTTCTATTTTATAAGAAGTATCCCTCAGGAAGAAGGAATAGCAACCAAGGGGGAGTGCAACAAAACATTGAGAAAAGTTTCCTGCTATCCATTCTGGCGAAACATATCCAGTCACATTCTGTATTACAAAACATCATTGGCTGAGAGCTGCAAGGAGACTTGGAATCTATCTCATCAGATGCAGGTGTGGTCATGCAAGTAACTCCCCGGCTCTGGAAAGAAGGTGGGAAACGTGTCTGCAGAATATCACGCCAGAACTCTGACACTTTATTACACCGGAGTAGGTTAACGGAAAACTGTAGTCATCATCGTAGTCTATATAATTATTTTGTATATTGCGAATCAGAGTGCATAAATGTTTATTGTGCCTTAGAGGCGCATTAGCAAAACTGACCTCATATCTGATAGAACGGCGACCTTTCCAATAGCTCATGATGGTAAGAAGCTTTAGCTAAACCTTGTATGGTACATTTAATAATACCTAATACCTCTGTATCTACACTGGAAAATAATGCAGGATTACCACACATGTTATTGACCCACTTCATCAATCATTTGATGGAATTGATCCCTTCTTTCTGATGAAGGTTATTGACGGTTGAAACGTCACGCTTTGAACTCAAATTAAATCAACAAGGCATTGAGTTTCCAATTGAGTTTGAGTTTTCGAATTCAAAACATTGAATTGATCCCACTCACAACAATGCTGTGAAACCTCTTCACACAAAACAAACCATGGATCCTTTCAAATGGACACACACATAAAAAAAAAGCGCTCCATCCCACATGCAAGAAACAGACCTCACCACTTTGTTATGTCCCTGAAACCAAACCAATACAAAGATACGCAAGTGTAAGCAGCATAACCAAACATGGAACAATAACTCGCGCATAAACACTTTTATAGCACTGTTGATCGTTCCAACGCTAGCTTTTACAATCACGTTATTCATTCTGCCAGTGATTAAACGTCAAGGGCACAGAGAAAGGAGAGAGAGAGAGAGAGAGAGAGAGAGAGAGAGAGAGAGAGAGAGAGAGAGAGAGAGAGAGAGAGAGAGAGAGAGAGAGAGAGAGAGAGAGAGAGAGAGAGAGAGAGAGAATGTGAGAGAGAGAGAGATGGAGAGAGAGAGAAAATAGCGTATGGGAGAGGTAATTACCCCATGTTAATCCAGTATCAGCTTCCCGTGATTTGGAGGCTTCCCAAATCACGGAAAGTGAACTCATTATTTGCCGAAAGGTCTGTTAAATGCAGATTAGAAGGTGAGAAGAGGAATGGAGGCAAGACTTGAACTTTCTCATGAAATCCATTCCTGATACTATCTGGCTTTCAACTGGACTATCCAAGCCTTGTTCCGTGATGATGTCCCCACTTGTCTCCTGTGTTTTCCTGCAGCTGTGCTCCATATGTATGGTTCTGTTTGAAGCAGGCTTTAAATTGAGCTATCCCCTGTAATTCAAACGCAAAAAGCTCAAGCCGTAGACTTTTTATCTGTCACATGATTTTGCTGAATTCAAACCTGATGAGGCCACATACAGTATTTGCCTATCATTTATATCTGCGTACAAAGAAAACAGTGCAAGAGAATACAGTCAACTTCTACAATAAGTGCACATTGGATATGTGGGAAGTCTGTTCACGTGCAATGTATTTAACTTGTCCCAATTCCAATATATTCTTTTAAATGACCCCGGTTGACTGCCTGCTCTGGTTTAGTGCACACATTTACGACTGTCCTAAATCATTGTTTACATCAGCATCTGAAATGATTGGAAATGTATGGTCAAATGTTTGAAAGAGGCTCACACTTCAACAGACAAATCACATGCCCTCTGACATGAATGGCATCATACGAAATCGAAACCATTACACCAACGATATCAGATACCATACTTTATGACCTTAGCCAGACCTAACCAGGATTGTAAATGCCCTGAGCTGACCCTTATCACATGACCCGGGACTTACCGTGCCGAAGCCGGGGAAAAGGCTGACTGCTGAGGCCGTATCCAGGGGAAACGGGAGCTGGAACTGCTTCATGCCCAGAGACTGCTGGATGGTGGGCAGAGCAGGACGTATCAGCGTCGGCAGGAGGCCATTTTGACATGCATTACCTGTAGAGGAGAAGAAAGAGAATATGTCATGTTAGATGGTCTGTGCTGTGGTGGTTCTCGGTTAAAAAGGATTATGATATTATGAGCAAACTGTAAAACGTCTCATAGACCAAACCACCAGAAAAAGTCTGATTCAAATGAGATGAAATATGAGGGCACTTGTATCTGGGGGGCTCCCGGGTGTATTTTGGCCCAGCGGTCTAAGGCACTGCATCTTAGTGCAAGAGGCGTCACTACAGTCCCTGGTTCGAATCCAGGCTGTATCACATCTGGCCATAATTGGGAGTCCCACAGGGTGCTGCACAGTTGTCCGGGGTTTGGCTGGGGTAAGCAGTCAATTTAAATAAGAATTTGTTCTTAACTGACTTGGCTAGTTATATAAAGGTTTTAAAAATCTGATATTGTTCTGCCTTCCCTGACTATGATGACCTCTCTGCTAATGAAAACAAGGCCTCTAGACTGAGTCTGAACAAGTTGTAGATAAATTAAGACAATTGAGACATAGCCTACGGAGACAAATACAGTATGATGTTAATTGGATCATGGGAATGCCATGTCAGTGTTAGCCAGTTGTATTTGACTATTTAACCATCCTTCTCATAAGCACTGTTTAAAGCTGCAATCAATATATGTAACTTTTTGGGTGACCCGACCAAATTCACATAGAAATGTAAGTTATAAATCTGTCATTCTTATTGAAACCAAGCCTAAAAAGTGGCAGATATGTTCCGTGTGCTATTTCTATGATTTCTAAGATTTGTTTTTGCATCTTCTACTTTCGGTTTTGTACACCAGCTTCAAACAGATGAAAATACTATATTTTCGGGCATTGAAACTATATTTCACAGCGGTTAAGATGGTACACTAATTCTCTCCACTATAGTTCCTTGTTTTGTCAGATAAACTGAAATTAGGCAAACTTTCAGAATTTTAGCAACCAGGAAATAGTGGAGAGATTTCTACATAGTGCATCTTTAAGACAGAAATGTCCTAATGCTGAAACCATCCTCTAAATTACAAATGTGAAATGAGGGAACCATGCCAGACAGACCCATAAACTAAGAAGATTCAATAGCAAGGGGTGCAAAACTCCCTGGAAAAACCGATGTAAATAATTGTATTGTCATCTACATAAGACGAGCCAGAGCGGGCTTTATAAGCCAACAATTACAACCAGCAGAGCCTTTCTTCAACACCGGAGGATTAGATAGCAGCTTTCCAAAACATTAGGAATTAAAGAAAGCCATTCCGTACCCATTAATTAGAACCAGGGATGACTTGTATAACACAGCACATTTAACAACACGACGAACTCGGAGCCAGCATGACTAAAAGCGCAGATACCATATCAAAACACCGGCTTGAGGCAAATAAAAACTATGTTTGCCATATCAAGTCCCCAGGCGATGGTAAGGCTGAATAAAAAGAAGCAGTTGTAAAAAAGAAAGAGGGAGGGAGAGAGAGGGAGGGAAACCAAACGTCTTTTTTTCCCTCCGCTCGAAGGAGGACTGCCATCTGTTGGAAAGCAGCAAATGCTGATGCTCATGTGGAGACACGTCCCAGTTCTCCTTTAACAAAGCATGTCCTTCTGCAGCCATCATCCCTGCAGGATCCTCCGCTGACATGTTGCCTGACGTCACCCTGGAAACACGCTGCCGACAAGCCAGATTGCCGACCAGAAATGCAACGTGCAGTCAAAACAGCCAATTCAAACAACCAGAACTGTACTCTGGTTGAGGGGTGAGGAGTGAGCTACAGTATCCATTGGGTGTTTTTTCAAATATAAACGTGTCCATAGAAAAAAAGAGGGAATGTATCTGGTTGTGATGGAATTGTTATACGGTACATGTTTGCACCAGAAGGCACATAGAAGTCCGGCATCTCAGCTCTACTGAATTACAAAAAGCGAACGAAATACATACAGTTGAAGTCGGAAGTTTACATACACTTAGGTTGGAGTCATTAAAACTCGTTTTTCAACCACTCCACAAATTTCTTGTTAACAAACTATAGTTTTGTCAAGTCAGTTAGGACATCTACTTTTTGCGTGAATCAAGTAATTTTTCCAACAATTGTTTACAGACAGATTATTTCACTTATAATTCACTGTATCACAATTCCAGTGGGTCAGACGTTTACACTAAGTTGGCTGTGCCTTTAAACAGCTTGGAAAATTCCAGAAAATGATGTTATGGCTTTAGAAGCTAATTCACATAATTTGAGTAAATTGGAGGTGTACCTGTGGATGTATTTCAAGGCCTACCTTCAAACACAGTGCCTCTTTGCTTGACATCATAGGAAAATAAAAATAAATCAGCCAAGACCTCAGAAAAAAACATTGTAGACCTCCACAAGTCTGGTTCATCCTTGGGAGCAATTTCCAAACGCCTGAAGGTACCACGTTCATCTGTACAAACAATAGTACACAAGTATAAACACCATGGGACCATGCAGCTGACATACCGCTCAGGAAGGAGACGCGTTCTGTCTTCTAGAGATGAACATACTTTGGTGCGAAAAGAGCAAATCAATCTCAGGACAACAGCAAAGGATGTTGTGAAGATGCTGGAGGAAACAGGTACAACAATTTCAATATCCACAGTAAAACGAGTCATATATCAACATAACTTGAAAGGACGCTCAGCAAGGACGAAACCACTGCTCCAAAACTGCCATAAAAAAAAACAGACTACAGTTTGCAACTGCACATGGGGACAAATGATCATACTTTTTGGATAAATGTCCTCTGGTCTGATGAAACAAAAATAGAACTGTTTGGCCATAATGACCATCGTTATGTTTGGAGGAAAGAAGGGGAGGCTTGCATGCCGAACAACACCATCCCAACCGTGAAGCATGGGGGTGTTGTGGGGTGCTTTGCTGCAGGAGGGACTGGTGCACTTCACAAAATAGATAATGAGGGAGGAAAATTACATGGATATATTGAAGCAACATTAGTCAGGAAGTTAAAGCTTGGTTGCAAATTGGTCTTCCAAATGGACAATGACCCCAAGCATACTTCCAAAGTTGTGGCAAAATGGCTTAAGGACAACAATGTCAAGGTAATGGAGTGGCCATCACAAAGTCCTGACCTCAATCCTATAGAACATTTGTGGGCAGAACTGAAAAAGCGTGTGTGAGCAAGGAGGCCTACAAACCTGACTCATTTACACCAGCTATGTCAGGACGAATGGGCCAAAATTCACCCAACTTATTGTGGGAAGCTCGTGGAAGGCTATCCGAAACGTTTGACCCAAGTTAAACAATTTAAAGGCAATGCTACCAAATACTAATTGAGTGTATGTAAACTTCTGACCCACTGGGAATGTGATGAAAGAAATAAAAGCTGAAATAAATCATTCTCTCTTCTATTATTCTGACATTTCACATTCTTAAAATAAAGTGGTGATCCTACTGACCTAAGACATGGATTCTTTACTAGGCTTAAATGTCAGGAATTGTGAAAAACTGAGTTCAAATGTATTTGGGTAAGCTGTATGTAAACCTCCGAATTCAACTGTAGGTCAATATTTTAGCCAATCTTTTAGTCTCCGCTAACAGAGTGCAGTAACTCAAAAAACAATTTCCCCATTTCAGGATGGAGTACTGAGATAAGACTCTTTAACCTCATGCGTTCATTTTCACATTTTCCTTCGTTCCGAAGGATAACAAAGCAACACTGATCTCCCAACATGCACAAACACACAAGGAGACGTTCTATCTTTTAACATTGCCTCGTGTAAGGCTAGTGTTTCAACTCCCTGACTTGAATGTTATATTGGCTCATGGCTCATTGTAGTATTAAGAGTGGAGCTTGTAGACTTGAGTAAGTCCTGTCTCTAGGTATGAGACTCCCTAGCTGTGGATAGTACACTCTTAGAAAAAAGGGTTCTACCGCTGTCCCCATTGGAGAACCATTTTTGGTTCAAGGTAAAACCCTTTTTGGTTCCAGGTAGAACTCCTTCTGAAAAGGGTCCTACATTGAACCCCAAAATGGGTTCTACCTGGTACCAAAGAGTTCTCCTATGGGGAGTGGGCAAGGGTGTTTTTTGAAACACATGTAAAATAGATATGTGTGCTGCTCGTAAATGCATGTAAGCGTGTCCTCGTAAGTTTGTTTAATGTGTACCTGTCATTGTCTTGTGCGTCACGCGTCTTTTCATGCATGTCTGTGCGTGTGCGCGCCTTGCATATCGGCCCTCTTAAAAATGTCTTTATCTGGGACTAAAACCCTGCGGCATTGTGTCGAGTGAGAGTTAAGATGTCTGAAGGACACAGACTAACGTGAATAATTAATCGTCTTCCACTGCTCTCTCCCACCTCCGCCTCTCCTGGTCCTGATCCCGACTGCTCTCCGATAAGATCTGTCCAATTGGCCCGAGATTCCACACAGCCATAAAACTGCTGTCATGGAATATAGGCTCTACGAAGCAACGGTCTACTATTTCACGGAGCAAATATAAATCCAATTATTGGGAAATATGAGTTCAACTACGTGTCAAAAACACTCATATCCTGATGATGTCTATTCAGATGTGTTTCACAGCATTGTGTTCTCAGGGGCTGTCTGATTGTATTCCATGACTCTAAAATGACACTCAGGATCAATCACTGTAATTAAGATGTCGGGGTTACAGTGGTTTCACCCCATTTACAAAAACAACAAAGCACGTAGAAACATAACAAATCTCTTATTAATCAATAACATTTGTAGATTGATCAGTTAGAAAACAGATTTATGCCAATGTACCCCTAGGCTACATGTTTGTATCCATTTCACTATGCTCTCCGCTGCATTGCTAACAGTTAGCATTTAGCTCCGGGCTCAGACTCGAGTAGCCTGGCTAACACCAGAACCCCACCCTCCCAACGTAACCCGCTCTGTTTTCATGACTCTCGCGGTGTAACCTCTAATAAACACAGCTGTCTCGGAGTTTGATCCAACAATTACTTCCCCTGTGCTCTGTAATCTGAGGTTAACCAAAGAGATGTTGACGTGCTCTTAAACTCCAACCGCCAGGCCAGACACACCACATACGTCCAATTCAACACTAATCCCTCGTATGATTACAGCTCACAGATTACTCCTGCTGAGTTACTGTCCTTCCACTGGCATTCTTCATCCATTTGGTTCACGAAGAGGGTTATTTGTGTAGGGGACAGGGGTATTTTCCCCCTGGATTTTTTAATATATTTTTTCCCCCATCGGAAATTGTAAGGGATCAAATTCCTAGGAATTTGTAGAAGTACTATGTGACATGAGAATTTATATTATTCAAAATGCGTATTTAAAAAAGTTTTAAAGCAAAAACGTCTTTGAGGAAAACCACAAACTCCAAGTATTCTATCACTGACACGACAGCTAATTTAGCTTGTTTATAGTCTAACATATTATGCAAACTATATTAATATCTTCATCCACAAATGCTTAAGCAACGCACGTTCTCCCCAACCAAAACCTAACAAGATTCCTTCCTCCCATTTCCTCGCGGCATTAGACATTGGTACAAAAACAAAATATTCCCATTATTTTATTCACAATGCACTTCTCGTACATTTGACAAAAGTGACAACATAGAGTTTCACCACCTTATCATCACTAGGGCTACCCGTCACCAGGTGGGTCTGTGTGTTGGCTAAAGCTGATGAGTCATGAGGCTGAGCCAGAACCAGGAAGGTGACTCCACAGACCAAGGACACTAGACCAGTCACGTCCCCACTACATCAACACTCCTTGCCCTTCAATGTACACAGAGGGCTAATGTCAACAGTATTCATATCAGTACAGGAGAGATTGACTGTATCGATTCTTGTTTTTGTGAAATATTATTGTGTAGAAAATTCCAAATGGTCAGTATAATCAACTTACATACAGCTCTGACGGAAATAATTACCCCACCAGACATGCCACCAGGGGTCTCTTCACAGTCCCCAAATCCAGAATGAATTCAAGGCAACACACAGTATTATATAGAGCCATAAACTCCCTTCAATCAAATTATTCAAGCAAACAAATAAAACAACACTCACAACATTTAGGCTTTTAGGCAGATGTATATGTACTGATGTGTGTGTAACTGTCAGTAATGTGTGTAACTGTTAACTGTCAGTAGGACCTTTCTTTGGGTCTATTCTTTTCATTATCAAAGTGTGTAGCTCAGTTCTTGAGCTGTTCTTTTATATTGATATTCTGTTATATGTCAGGTTTCATGTTTTGTGTGGACTCCAGCAAGAGTAGCTGCTGCTTTCAGCAACAGCTAATGGGGATCTGAATAAAATACAACAACAAAAATAGTCCTGTGGATGAACACCTGCCAGGCAACCAACAGTCACAGGTCTCTGAGAGCTAATACATGAACACCTGCCAGGCAACCAACAGTCACAGGTCTCTGAGAGCTAATACATGAACACCTGCCAGGCAACCAACAGTCACAGGTCTCTGAACACCTGCCAGGCACCACCTGCCAGGCAACCAACAGTCACAGGTCTCTGAGAGCTAATACATGAACACCTGCCAGGCAACCAACAGTCACAGGTCTCTGAGAGCTAATACATGAACACCTGCCAGGCAACCAACAGTCACAGGTCTCTGAGAGCTAATACATGAACACCTGCCAGGCAACCAACAGTCACAGGTTTTTGAGAGCTAATACATGAACACCTGCCAGGCAACCAACAGTCACAGGTTTTTGAGAGCTAATACATGAACACCTGCCAGGCAACCAACAGTCACAGGTTTTTGAGAGCTAATACATGAACACCTGCCAGGCAACCAACAGTCACAGGTCTCTGAGAGCTAATACATGAACAGGCAACCAACAGTCACAGGTCAGAGCTAATACAGTCACCTGCCAGGCAACCAACAGTCACAGGTCTCTGAGAGCTAATACATGAACACCTGCCAGGCAACCAACAGTCACAGGTCTCTGAGAGCTAATACATGAACACCTGCCAGGCAACCAACAGTCACAGGTCTCTGAGAGCTAATACATGAACACCTGCCAGGCAACCAACAGTCACAGGTCAGCTAATACATGAACACCTGCTAATACATGAACACCTGCCAGGCAACCAACAGTCACAGGTCTCTGAGAGCTAATACATGAACACCTGCCAGGCAACCAACAGTCACAGGTCTCTGAGAGCTAATACATGAACACCTGCCAGGCAACCAACAGTCACAGGTCTCTGAGAGCTAATACATGAACACCTGCCAGGCAACCAACAGTCACAGGTCTCTGAAGGCAACCAACAGTCACAGGTCTCTGAGAACACCTGCCAGGCAACCAACAGTCACAGGTTTTTGAGAGCTAATACATGAACACCTGCCAGGCAACCAACAGTCACAGGTCTCAGAGAGCTAATACATGAACACCTGCCAGGCAACCAACAGTCACAGGTTTTTGAGAGCTAGTATATCAACACCTGGCAACCAACAGTCACAGGTTTTTGACATCATAGGCCTCACAGTTCCATGAACACCTGGAACCAACAGTCACAGGTTTTTGAGAGCTAGTATCACACCTGACACACATCCTACATCATAACCTCGTTCCTAAAGGACACATTAACAGTCTACTCACAATGTCACCTGACTCCAAAACAAAACCTCTCTGTGACACTTTGCTTAAAGCCTGCAGGTGTAATGCATTATAATGCAGTTATAATGCATTACAAGTCTTGTCATGAGCATGATCTGTAATGAACACCGTATAATGTCAGAATCTCACTCTATAAGGCTGCAGTGTAATTTGAGATTATTTTAATCCCACAAAAAAGACAGGGCCCTTTTCCGAAGAGTTGCTGCGGAAGAATCAGTGTAATTAACGTGAGAATGTAAGCCAGCGATGTGAAGAGCACTTGAAAGGAAAGCACTCCTGCTTTAAGTCTGTCTAAGCCTCTCATCAAACACAAATTTAATGGAACAAGTCAAATTCTTTCATTTCTCAAACTATTCTACACAGCATATCAAGTGGCTCTCAAAGCCGACCGTGAGCTAATTTTGTCCTTCTTTGAATTCCTTCGCTATAAACACATCGGAGAAACTCTATAAAACATGTGAGATGAAATCCGAACCTTGGACTTTCAACCCCACACATGGATCTAGTCTGGCAGGATGGATAATGGCTACACAGTGCCTAGGGCTTATGTGAACCTCACACTTTCCTTCCTTTCACGTTAACCAAACCATCCGCTCCATCTCTGACGATGATGTATGTACTGCTAATACCACACAAACACACGCACACACATCAACTCACCGAAAAACATGCTGCTCTCCATGACTCCTTAGACATAGGGGTCTGTATGTCCTCTCGGATGCCCTGCCAGGTTGTGTGTGTGTGTGTCCATGGGCAGCAGCCTGGGCATGTCTCACACACTCTTTATGCGTGTTTGTGTGTGTGTGTGTGCAGCGCTGGAGACTGTCTCTCTATCGCCGTGTCTTGTCTGCAGCCGTTACTGTTCACAGCCGGCACCCTCCTCTAACAGTGGTCTGTGTCCCCCTCCTTCGTCTCTCACTCTCTTTCTCTCCACACACTGCTCTCTCTCTCTTTCTCTCCACACACATCTCTCTCTCTCTCTCTCTCTCTCTCTCTCTCTCTCTCTCTCTCTCTCTCTCTCTCTCTCTCTCTCTCTCTCTCTCGCGCTCTCTCTCTCTCTACACACTTTGCTCTCTCCCACTCTCTCTTGCTCTCTCTCTTTCTCTCCACACACGTCTCTCTCTCTCTCTCTCTCTCTCTCTCTCTCTCTCTCTCTCTCTCTCTCTCTCTCTCTCTCTCTCTCTCTCGCTCTCTCGCTCTCTCGCTCTCTCACTCTCTCTCTCCACACTTCTCTCTCTCTCTTTCTCTCCACACACCACACTCTCTCTCTCCACACTTCTCTCTCTCTCCCTCCCTCCTTGCTGGTTCTGTCGGTTTCTCCTTCCCTCTTTTCTCATCCCCTCCTCCTGTACACTCTCCTCTCTACTCTACTTGAGTGCTGGTCCCTCTGCGTGCTTCTCTTCTCTCCAAGGTGTCAATCTACATTTTCCAGCTACAGCTTCTCTTCTGATCTTTTGCTCCTCTCTCTCTCGCTCTCTCTCTCTGGGTTTCTTCTCTGTCCGTCTCTTCTTTGTTAAATGTGTAAAACTCTCCCCGTCGCCTCACACTTTCTATATATCTTTCCCTCTTTTTCTCTCCTTTGAATATCTTTCATTCTTTACTTATTTCTTTAACTACCTATCTTCCTCTGTTCTCTCTTTCTCTGTCTGTTTTCTTACTCCCTTTATTTATCCCTTGTTACTCGCTTTTAATCTGCCTCTCCATCTCTCTCTACCTCTCTCGCCATGCTCTCTCCCTCTCTCTCATGCTCTCTCAACCTCTCTCTCATGCTCTCTCTACCTCTCTCCATCTCTCTCTACCTCTCTCCCATGCTCTCTCTCTACCTCTCTCTCATGCTCTCTCTCCATCTCTCTCATGCTCTCTCTCCATCTCTCTCATGCTCTCTCTCTACCTCTCTCTCATGCTCTCTTTACCTCTCACTCCATCTTTCTCTACCTCTCTATCCATCTCTCTCTACCTCTCTCTCCATCTCTCTCTACCTCTCTCTCCATCTCTCTCTACCTCTCTCTCATGCTCTCTTTACCTCTCACTCCATCTCTCTCCATCTCTCTCTCCATCTCTCTCTACCTCTCTCTCCATGCTCTCTCTCCCTCTCTATTTCTCTCTCTCTCTCACTGTCTGTAATCTGACTCCTGGAGCTGGGCTGATATCAGTGCTGTGCTGTTGGTGTGAGCGCCACTGCTCTTCTCTGTCTCTTTCTGGTGGCTCCTCAGGCACAACACAACACACCACAACACAACACACCACAACACAACACAATACACCACAAAACAACACAACACAGAACAGCACCATGTACAAGGGACAGCCACCGGCCACGCAGAGACGGCTGGTTGCTGATACCCATAAATATCAATCTTTTGTGATGCACAACAAGGGTTTGCCTGTATATATATATATATATATATATATATATATATACGTGTGTGTGTGTGTGTGTGTGTGTGTGTGTGTGTGTGTGTGTGTGTGTGTGTGTGTGTGTGTGTGTGTGTGTGTGTGTGTGTGTGTGTGTGTGTGTGTGTCAGCATCCACCCACTTAACCTCCACCGCCCTTGGCTCTGTTTTCACACAATCACTTTGATTGGTTCACTGTAATGCCTCTGAAGGTCAGACAGCAGCATGGACCACTCCAAAGCCTGGCCACAGCTATCGACTACAAATGAGACAGTCCTGAGTAGAGTGATGTCTGTCCACACACACCGCGAGATAGCCAGCCCAGCCATTAGTGACATCATAACTGTCTCCTCAAGACCCCAAAAAGAAATCAATGTTCTGAAGTGTTGCGATTCCTCTCCTCCTATCCCCTCAGGCTCGGCTATGGCGGCCATCTCGCGCCACGCAGATGTTTTCAATTAATCCTGAATTCCCATTCTGTTTCGCCCAACCCCCGAGCCCACTTCCAGTAAATACGTTTATTCCATATCTGAAACGGCAGCCGCTCCTTCTCTCCCTCCTCTCTTGGTCATTCTCTCTCTCTTTTTCACTTGCAGTGGCTGTGGTGGCTGGGCGAATGTGTTTTTAACCTTGACTCGCAGGTGTCAGTGGCGGGATGGTGCATTATTTGTCACCATGAATAGCGGTTAAAGCAGCGATGCAGCCCATAGGAGCACCACTGCACCACATGCAAGTGCAGCCTGGGCTACTTCATTAATCTGGCTGTCACTTTCATGACGCTTTCCATTAGTTATATGGCTATCTGATCAACAGGCAGACTCCCCGGCTTTTCAAAGCCTGTCTGGGAAAGAGCCAGGAGAGAGAGAGAGAAAGATACACATGAACAAATACTACAGTTTACTATAGAATACTACAGTACTTACTATAGAATTCTATAGTAAACTGTAGTAAGTATACTGTAGAATACTATACTTCACACTGTAGTATCCTCAATCCTGTGTAATACTTACTATAGAATGTTGTAGTACACAGTAGAAACCTACAGTAATGTCTGCAAAAACACTACAGTCCACAGAAACACTACACTTTAACCATAGTAAATACTAAAGTATTTCATTTGCATATACCCTGCTCATTCTTCTCCTACATGCCAAGTATACAACATTGTTGTGTTCCCTACAAGTTATAGACAGAGCATAAGCTCTGAACTATCCGTTCAGACCCCAGTCCTACCTACCTACAGGTTATAGACAGAGCAGAAGCTCTGAACTATCCGTTCAGACCCCAGTCCTACCTACCTACAGGTTATAGACAGAGCAGAAGCTCTGAACTATCCGTTCAGACCCCAGTCCTACCTACCTACAGGTTATAGAAAAGAGCAGAAGCTCTGAACTATCCGTTCAGACCCCAGTCCTACCTACCTACAGGTTATAGAAAAGAGCAGAAGCTCTGAACTATCCGTTCAGACCCCAGTCCTACCTACCTACAGGTTATAGAAAAGAGCAGAAGCTCTGAACTATCCGTTCAGACCCCAGTCCTACCTACCTACAGGTTATAGAAAAGAGCAGAAGCTCTGAACTATCCGTTCAGGCCCCAGTCCTACCTACCTACAGGTTATAGAAAAGAGCAGAAGCTCTGAACTATCCGTTCAGACCCCAGTCCTACCTACCTACAGGTTATAGACAGAGCAGTTTCCTGAAGGAGAAAGCCTCCACTTCTATGTCAAAGATAATAAAGCAAAAACACCATAGTAAATACTACAGTAATGTCCGCAAAAACACTACAGTAAATACTACTGTAAAGTACAGTCCGCAAAAACACTACAGTACATTTAAAAAAAAAGTAATTTAGCAGACACTCTTATCCAGAGCACATCGACAGTTTTTTTCGGCAAAAACAGTACAGTGAATGCTATAGTATTTATACCATATTATAAACTGGGTGGGTTGTGCTCTGAATTGGCTGAAAGCCGTGGTATATCAGACCATATACCACGGGTATGGCAAAAACATACTTTTTACTGGTAAAATTACATTGGTAACCAATTCATAATAGCAAAAAAGTATCTTGGGTGTTTGTGATTTATGGCCAATATACCACACCTCCTCGGGGCTTATTGCTTAAGCACACTATTGTGGATGTTCTCTTGATAAGTACATGAATTAGACCATTTTCCTGTCCTGCTAAGAATTCAAAATGTAATGAGTACTTTTGGGTGTCAGGGAAAATTATTTTCTTAAGAATGTAGTGAAGTAAAAGTTATCAAAAATACAAATTGTAAAGTAAAGTACAGATACCCCCACAAAAATATTCAAGTAGTACTGTAAAGTATTTTTACTTAAGTTATTTTCTGTCACGCCATGTCTCTGTTTCACCTGTTCCTGTGATTGTCTCCACCCCCCTCCAGGTGTCGCTTATTTTCCCCAGTGTATCTCTGTGTTTCCTGTCTTTCTGTCAGTTCATCTTGTATGTTGCCAAGTCAACCATCGTTTTTCCCGTTCTCCTGCTTTTTGCATTCTCCTTTTTCTAGTCCTCCCGGTTTTGACCCTTGCCTGTTTCTGGACTTTGTACCCCTCTGCCTGACCATTCTGCCTGCCTTGACCACGAGCCTGTCTGCCACTCTGAACCTCCTGGAATCTGATCTGGTTTTGACCTTTGACCTGTCCATGACCATTCTCTTGCCCATCCCTGTAAGACTCCAACCATCTGCCTCCCGTGTCTGCATCTGGGTCTCGCCTTGTGCCTTGATACTTTACGCCACTGCATTTTGATAAACAAATTGAATACGTGAATAAACCCACCAGAGAGAAATGCCCTTCAGGCAATGTCATTCTGGTTGTGTCCTTTATTAGGCCATACTGTTTGGTACTCAAGCCCTAGTCTCAGCGTTAGTCAAACCCCACAATTCTCTGAAAACAATGTATGAAAGGCATCGTGTGAATGTTCATAGATGCTGTCTATACTGACAAACTTGGTGCAATGCAAGATTTTGTAATATACTGTTGGAACTGTGTTGTGGGTACAGAGTCGAACTGTCATGACAACCGCAGAAGATGTAGAAACAGTACTAGGTCAAACTCTTTCAAGAACATGAGTCATTTAAAGACAGAAAATATCACAACCACAGCACTGGAAACGTAACACCATTGGCCATGTTAACTTAACCACAAGCTCGGTAGGTAAACTGCATATTACGCTGATGTTGGTTGACAGTTACAGATCATTTATGAAATGAAACATCACATGCAAACAGGACCATAAGTTGTGTGTAATCCCTCCATGTGTGAGGACGGCAATTTGGCCCACTTCCCTCCTGCAGTGCCTTCTGGGAGTAAAACTTGGGTTCCCACCATTTCCTCAGCATGTGTTTTACATCATCAGGTCAATAGTGTACAGCAGGGAGATACCATTCATATAGGGTGGAATGCTCGCAAAGTAGCATTTCAAACACCTTTTACATGATAGAGATGGTTTGGGCCCTATATGCTCTATATTTTCTATTTGAGTCTCAGCCAAGCCCAACAGCAGTAGGAGGCCATTTAAACAAAACTGGCACACAATATATTTCAAGAATTTTTCAAATCATATTTTAGCAATCTGCTTCAGTTATCAATCAATGACGTTATCATCCAGTAATTTATTTTCTCAGCAGTGAAGAACAAAGCAACCACATCACAGTCCCATCATCTGCACCACGTGTGTGCACTATAGCTCTGTACCCAGTTGGGTGATTTGAAGCACATCACTTTGCTGGGATAAAGTACCCCGATGGACATAGTTAGATAGAGTTTGGGGAAAGTTCCCTCATCCACCCACCCCTCACTTTATCACTGAACATCACAGAGCCAAACGAATACAGGCAAGACAGGCTCCGGCATTCAAAACAATTCCATATTCTTTAGTGTACTTGTTCTCTCTCCCTATCTCCGTCCCCCTCTTTTTCTCTCTCTCTCTTTCTTGCTCTTTCTCTTTCTTCTCTCCTTTATCTGCTTTTACAGCTTGTAAGAGGAGCAGTTGGAAGGAAAGGAGGGAAGTATTGATCTCCAGAGGACAGAGAATTACTGCAGTCTAACACACATTGGTGTCAAGAGCTTATCACGCCACTAAAAACAACATCCCCCTCAGACAAATGTTTCCCACTACAAATAGATCTGACTGGTTTGAATCAAAGGCAAATAAATAGAGAGAGAAATGGAAATGAATAGACGGTGGGGGTGATGTTGTCAAGGGAATACACAAAGGGGAAAGGCATGATTATGTGTGCAGAAAAGAATGAGACGCAGTGCATTTGGAAAGTATTCCCCTTTTCCAGATTTTGTTACGTTACAGCTTTATTATAAATGGATTAAGTAAAAACATTTTCACAATCTACACACAATACCCCATAATGACAAAGTGAATACAGGTTTTCAGAAATGTTTGCAAATTAATTCAAGTATTCAGACCCTTTGCTATGAGCCTTGAAATTGAACTCAGGTGCATCTTGTTTCCATTGATCATCCTAGAGATGATTGGAGTCCACCTGTGGTACATTCAATTGATTGGACATGATATGGAAATACACACACCTGTCCATATAAGGTCCTACAGGTGACAGTGCACGCCAGAGCAAAAACCAAGCCATGAGGTCGATGAAATTGTCTGTAGAGCTCCGAGACAGGATTGTGTCTGCAGCATAGAAGGTCCCCAAGAACACAGTGGCCTCCATCATTCTTAAATAGAAGAAGGTTGGAACCACAAAGACTATTCTTAAAGCTGGCCGCCCGGGCCAAACCAAGCAATTGGGGGAGAAAGGCATTGGCCAGGGAGGTGACCAAGAACCTGATGGTCACTTTGACAGAATTCCACTGTGGAGATGGCAGAACCTTCCAGAAGGACAACCATCTCTGCAGCACTCCACCAATCAGGCCTTTAAGGTGGAGTGGCCAGACAGAAGCCACTCCTCAGTAAAAAGCACATGACAATCAACTTTGCCAAAAGGCTCCTAAAGGACTCTCAGACCATGAGAAACAAGATTCTCTGGTCTGATGAAACCAACAGTAAAGTCTTTAGCCTCAATGCCAAGCATCATTTCTGGAGGGAACCTGGCACCATCTCTACGGTGAAGCATGGTGGTGGCAGCATCATTTTGTGGGAATGTTTTTCAGCGGCAGGGACTGGAAGACTAGTCAGGATTGAGGGTAAGATGAACGGAGCAAAGTAGAGCGTTCAGGACCTCGGACTGGGGTGAAGGTTCACCTTCTAACAGGACAAAGACCCTAAGCACACACCCAAGACAACGCAAGAGTGGCTCTGAATGTCCTTGAGTGGCCCAGCCAGAGCCCGGACCTGAACCTGATCTAACATTTCTGGAGAGACCTGAAAATAGATGTGCAGCGATGCTCCCCATCCAACCTGATAGAGCTTGAGAGGATATGCAGAGAAGAATGGTGGAAACTCCCCAATTACGGGTGTGCCAAGCTTGTAGCGTCATTCCCAAGACGACTCGGGGCTGTTACCACTGCCAAAGGTGCTTCAACAAAGTACTGAGTAAAGGGTCTGAATACTTATGTCAATGTGATATTTCAGTTGTTTCTTTGTATACATTTGAAAAAATGTCTGAAAGCCTATATTTACTTCATCATTGTGGGGTATTGTGTGTAGACTGATGAGGGAAAAACATTTTAAAATCACTTCTAGAATAAAGGCTGTAGCGTAACAAAATGTGTGAAAAGTCAAGGGGTCTGAATACTTTCCGAATGCACTGTTTGTTCAAATGGCTATGGCTAAATCTGTTATACATATGTAGCCTTAGACCATTTTGTGTATTGCTCTATTCAAATACCTGCGATTGCATATACTGTACATACAGTGTCGTGAAAATGTATTCGCCCCCTTTCTAATGTTCTCTACTTTTGCATATTTTTGATACTGAATGTTATCAGATCTTCAACCAAAACATAATATAAGATAAAGAGAATCCGAGTGAACAAACAACACCACCACAACATACTTATTTCCTTTATTTCATAAACCAAGTTATGCAACACCCAATGCCCCACAGTGAAAACGTATTGCCCCTTACACTCAATAACTGGTTGTGCCACCTTAAGCTGCAAGGACTCCAACCAAACGCTTCCTGTAGTTGTTGATCAGTCGCTCACGTCGCTGTAGAGGAATCGTGTCCTACTCCTGCATACAGAACTGCTGTAACTCAGCGACATTTGTGGGATTTCAAGCATGAACTGCTCGTTTGGACGACACGGTTCCATTATGCCTGGCGAAAACTAAACACTGCATTCCACAGTAACCTTATACCAACGGTCAAGCATGGTGGTGGTAGTGTGATGGTTTGAGGATGCTTTGCTGCCTCAGGACCTGGATGACGTGCCTTGCTTGAAGGAACCATGAATTCTGCTCTGTATCAGAGAATTCTACAGGAGAATGTCAGGCCATCCGTCTGTGAGCTAAAGTGCAACTGGGTCATGCAGCAAGACAATGATCCTCAACACACAAGTCTACATGAAAATGTAGAAAAGGGAACACATTTGAAGTTTTGGAAAGGCCTAGTTAAATTCCAGACAAAATCCCAATTGAGATGTTGTGGCGGGACTAGAAATGAGCAGTTCATGTTTGAAAACCCACAAATGTCGCTGAGTTACAACTCAGCGTCCTCCATAGCAAATGGAAAGCATTTGGTTGCAGTCATTGCGGCTAAAGGTGGCACAACCGGTTATTGAGTGTAAGGAGGGCAATTACTTTCTCACCCAGGGGAATCGGGCGTTGCGTAACTTTGTTAATCAAATAAATACAAGTTAAACAAATGGTTTGTTATTGTAAACTCATGTTCCCTTTATCTAATATTAGGTTTTGGTTGAAGATCTGATAACATTCGGTATCAAAAAATATGCAAAAATGTGAAAATCAGACAGAGGGCAAATACTATCTCACAGCACTGTACAACATTATACAGAGTTATGAAGTCACTCCATGGCAGGAGAAATATGGCAAAAGAACGCCTCTTACATATTATTGTTCCCTTGTAACATGGGAATTAAACATCCAGAGGTTTGGGGATGATGTGATCTCTGAAAACAGGCGTTTCAAACAAATGTAATCTCGTTTGAGCTTTTGTCTGCCAGCTCTTTTACTGCTGGGCTAACAGGGGAATGTTCTTCTCCTCTTGACATTGGACGAGAAAAAGCAACGGCTCTGAACTTGTAGCCGAGCCAAACTCGACGGGAGAGGTTCCAAGCTCTAACAGCTTCTAATTGGATACTGATGTGAACTTGACATCGTCGGATTCCAACCAGTTGTGAGCTCTTGTTAGAAACTCACGCAAATCTAGGGCCGAGAGAACGGCCTAAAAGACAAAGTACCTGCTGTGGAAGATGGCTTTGCTATTTAAACATCGACTTTATGAGGACCAGAACATGTAAACTGGGCTAAACTGGGTGGAAGTTAGCAACATTGGGTAGAAACAGAAACCAAACAAAAAACACACACATTTATTATATTACTCAGGACAAGTACTGCAAATAGGATAAATTGGTTGGATGGGTCCTGTGTGTGGTTGCCCACGATGAATTGTGATTGGCTAGGGATGTAGCCAATCACCTGATCATGGTTATCAGTTGCGTACTGCTGCAATGGAGAACAGTGCCATGTCATTTGTCACACACACTGATTACAGTTTTATGGCTGCTCATAGTATAAGCTATGTCATTCTCATGACAGTGTCAAATGACAAAGCTTCATGAAGGACATTTCAGGGAAAGTGTCTTACAAGAAAAAGCTCCCTCCTTAACTGATTGGATCTCATCGCAACATCTATTTTTCTCTATTACAGTTGGCACAGCCAGAGCTTAATTGCTGCTGACATGAGTGGGGAGTTTTAGCTGCTATGAATCACAGAGGGAGTGGGGTGACGGACAGATGGCGTCTCAGTGCTAAAGCCGATCTGAGCTGTGGGGGTTATCGATTGGCAGCCTCCTCAGCTCACCAATCCTTCAGGACGCCGGGTCAATATGGATTTGATTTGCGCCACACAGAATGGAGTTGGATCTTAGCTGAAATGTGCAGACGTATTCTGAGGAGGCTGCTGAGTGTGCAGGCAAGTAATTAAAGAGACATTGTGGATTTGATCAGCAGAACCTAACCAAGCCTGAGTTATCTAGCTTCTCCTGCAGGGAACATTTCCTTCAACTTTTCCTCCCATCAGAAACCAGAGCCAACTGTCATAGAATCAAATCGTCGATTCCAGTTTTGCTTACTCATGAAAAACTGATGTGAGTAGGACTTTGAACAATCGATCTCCATCTTGGATCCCCCACTGTTTGTATTTTTCCATAACACCGCTTGGCTGAGGGAAGTACAAAACGAAGGGATTCAGTTACTCCAGTCAAGCACGTCACCGATGACACCCAATATTGTTAGCCCAATACAAACTTTCTAGGCTGGTCCATATAGGTTGCTATTGTAAAATATGTCAGACAATGGTTGTTGTGCTTATTTAATCCATTTGAATCATTCCTGGATTTGAGTACTACAAGAGGAAATTCTCCAATGTAGAACTAATGCAACCCCCCAATATTATACCCTATTTGGCTAACTTGATGACACTAGTGCAACATTCAGTTATGAGGACATTAATATCCTTACAAAGGATGAGTTCTGCAGATATCTCATTATCGCTATAGTCACCTCCCATAGCTGCACGGCTCATCACTAAATGTGCTATACCGTTAATATGTTATTCATAGATAGCGTGAACATACATTAGTTATTTCGATTCAGTGTGAGTGCACATAATTGAACTCAAAACGAATTTGTTCTGACACGTCCAGGTACTGCCATGAATTGATTCATAACATTATGATACATGATGCAGGCCAAACAAGAACCACTCCTGGAAAACAGATATTTTTCTACACATCCTTATACATTCCATTGGGTATTGTAGTTGTATCATTTTCTCTGTGGGCCTCGTCCCAATCGTAAATTCGACAATGTTTAACTCAATAAAATATATAACCTCGAGGTTATTAACTGTTTTCGAACCGCTATCCTCCAACCCATAATGAACGGAAAGAATGTGCACCTTGTCATCGAGTGACCCGTAAATCCTAATAAATGCCCTGGACCGCCAAGGAGTTGCAAGATAAATGGACGCATCCTCCATCCTCCCCCTGCCTCTGTCAAGATTAGCGAGGAAAGATGCACTTTATTGGATATTCAAACCTATTTTCCATTGCCAACTCGATCACCAAGATATATGTGGAAACATCCTGTGGAAACATCCTGATGTGTCTTCCCTGGCAGGGTGAAGGAGGATAGCACCTGGCAGGAGAGTCATGGAATCAGGGAGGGTGCGTGAACGGCGGTGACCCGGGACCGACAGTTGAGCAATGGCAGCGGACAGGGTGGGCTGCCCGGTCGCCCTTGAGCTGGCCAATCATGAGCGGTGGGCTGTTTGTTAGGCGGACACACAGATCACAATGCTGTAATTACCAGTCAGGGAACTAACTGAATGGAGGAGAGCTTGTAGTCGACACTGACTCGACTGTCGTTGAGTAATGGCAAAGGGTTGGAAACAAGTGCTGACACCTTGGCGTTGAGGTGAGCCCGTGTCCTAGAGTGTAATACCGACATCAGGCAAGCAAATACATTCCACATCAGATGGAGAGCGGAGAAGGAAAACATTAGTCTACAGCGCTGAAGAAGAAGAAAAAACCTAACTGCAATAACCAAGACATGTACACCAACCACACTAGAAAAAGAATGAAAAAAATGTGTCAACTGTAAAACCAATGTGATTCAATGCCAACTGTTATATTTGATTAATAACAAACCTATATTTCAAATTGCAACCTACTTCTTCAACACTCAACTTACTTTTCCCTTCCCCATCCTAAAACTAAACTGGAACCTAATGTTAAAATATCTGCACCATTTGACTCAGCACAGTAGAGAAAGCAACTAGGACTAACTGTATTTACCTGTATAGTTACAAAGATTCCTTGATGCCCTTCCAAACTCCCTCTGCCTACCCAAGGACGTCAGAGGACAAATATCAGTTAACCACCTAACTGAGGAACTCAATTTAACCTTGCGCAATACCCTAGATGCAGTTCCACCCATAAAAACTAAAAACATTTCTCATAAGATACTAGCTCCCTGGTATACAGAAAATACCTGAGCTCTGAAGTAAGCTTCCAGAAAATTGGAACGGAAATGGCGCCACACCAAACTGTGCAGTATCGAAGAGCCCTTACTGCTGCTCTGTCATCCTATTTTTCCAACTTAATTGAGGAAAATAAGAACAATCCGAAATGTATTTTTGATACTGTCGCAAAGTTAACTAAAAAGCAGCATTCCCCAAGCAAATTACAGACTCCACTTTACATCTGCGTATTCCTTCAAAGCTCAGTTGTTCTGAGTCTGCACAACTCTGCCAGGACCTAGAATCAAGGGAGACACTCAAGTGTTTTAGTACTATATCTCTTGACACAATGATGAAGGTAATCATGGCCTCTAAACCTTCAAGCTGCATACTGGACTCTATTCCAACTAAACTACTGAAAGAGCTGCTTCCTGTGCTTGGCCCTCCTATGTTGAACATAATAAACCGCTCTCTATCCACCAGATGTGTACCAAACTCACTAAAAGTGGCAGTAATAAAGCCTCTCTTGAAAAAGCCAAACCGTGACCCAGAAAATATCAAAAACTATCGGCCTATATCGAATCTTCCATTCCTCTCAGAATTTTTAGAAAAGGCTGTTGCGCAGCAACTCATTGCCTTCCTGAAGACAATCAATGTATATGAAATGCTTCAGTCTGGTTTTAGACCCCATCATAGCACTGAGACTGCACTTGTGAAGGTAGTAAATGACCTTTTAATGGCATCAGACCGAGGCTCTGCATCTGTCCTCGTGCTCCTAGACCTTAGTGCTGCTTTTGATACCATTGATCACCACATTCTTTTGGAGAGATTGGAAACCCAAATTGGTCTACACGGACAAGTTCTGGCCTGGTTTAGATCTTATCTGTCGAAAAGATATCAGTTTGTCTCTGTGAATGGCTTGTCCTCTGACAAATCAACTGTAAATTTCGGTGTTCCTCAAGGTTCCGTTTTAGGACCACTACTGTTTTCACTATATATTTTACCTCTTGGTGATGTCATCCAGAAACATAATGTTAACTTTCACTGCTATGTGGATGACACACATCTGTATATTTCAATGAAACATGGTGAAGCCCCAAAATTGCCCTCGCTAGAAGCCTGTGTTTCAGACATAAGGAAGTGAATGGCTAAATACTTTCTACTTTTAAACTCGGACAAAACAGAGATGCTTGTTCTAGGTCCCAAGAAACAAAGAGATCTTCTGTTGAATCTGACAATTAATCTTAATGGTTCAGTCGTCTCAAATAAAACTGTGAAGGACCTCGGCGTTACTCTGGACCCTGATCTCTCTTTTGACGAACATATTACATTTACATACATTACATTTAAGTCATTTAGCAGACGCTCACGCTCTTATCCAGAGCGACTTACAAATTGGTGCATTCACCTTATGACATCCAGTGGAACAGCCACTTTACAATAGTGCATCTACATATTTTAAGGGGGGGGAGGGGGGGTGAGAAGGATTACTTTATCCTATCCTAGGTATTCCTTAAAGAGGTGGGGTTTCAGGTGTCTCCGGAAGGTGGTGATTGACTCCGCTGTCCTGGCGTCGTGAGGGAGTTTGTTCCACCATTGGGGAGCCAGAGCAGCGAACAGTTTTGACTGGGCTGAGCGGGAACTGTACTTCCTCAGTGGTAGGGAGGCGAGCAGGCCAGAGGTGGATGAACGCAGTGCCCTTATTTGGGTGTAGGGCCTGATCAGAGCCTGGAGGTACTGAGGTGCCGTTCCCCTCACATATCAAGACTGTTTCAAGGACAGCTTTTTTCCATCTACGTAACATTGCAAAAATCAGAAATTTTCTGTCCAAAAATGATGCAGAAAAATTAATCCATGCTTTTGTTACTTCTAGGTTAGACTACTGCAATGCTCTACTTTCCGGCTACCCGGATAAAGCACTAAATAAACTTCAGTTAGTGCTAAATACGGCTGCTAGAATCCTGACTAAAACCCTGACTAAATGTTTATCATATTACTCCAGTTCTAGCCTCCCTACACTTGCTTCCTGTCAAGGCAAGGGCTGATTTCAAGGTTTTACTGCTAACCTACAAAGCATTACATGGGCTTGCTCCTACCTATCTCTCTGATTTGGTCCTGCCGTACATACCTACACATACGATACGGTCACAAAGGCCTCCTAATTGTCCCTATAATTTCTAAGCAAACAGCTGGAGGCAGGGCTTTCTCCTATAAAGCTCAATTTTTATGGAATGGTCTGCATACCCATATGAGAGATGCAAATTCGGTCTCAACCTTTAAGTCTTTACTGAAGACTCATCTCTTCAGTGGGTCATTTGATTGAGTGTAGTCTGAAGGTGAACGGAATGGCTCTGGAGCAACGTACCGTCTCTGCCTGGCTGTTTCCACTCTTTCCACTGGGATTCTCTGCCTCTAACCCTATTACAAGGGCTGAGTCACTGGCTTACTGGTGCTCTTTCATGACGTCCCTAGGAGGGGTGCGTCACTTGAGTGGGTTGAGTCACTGATGTAATTTTCCTGTCTGGGTTGGCGCCCCCCCTTGGGTTGTGCCGTGGCGGAGATCTTTGTGGGCTATACTCGGCCTTGTCTCAGGATGGTAAGTTGGTGGTTGAAGATATCCTTCTAGTGGTGTGGGGGCTGTGCTTTGGCAAAGTGGGTGGGGTTATATCCTTCCTGTTTGGCCCTGTCCGTGGGTATCATTGGATGGGGCCACAGTGTCTTCTGACCCCTCCTGTCTCAGCCTCCAGTATTTATGCTGCAGTAGTTTGTGTCAGGGGGCTAGGGTCTGTTTGTTGTATCTGGCGTAGTTATCCTGTCTTATCCGGTGTCCTGTGTGAATTTAAGTATGCTCTCTCTAATTCTCTCTTTCTCTCTTTCTTTCTCTCTCTCGGAGGACCTGAGCCCTAGGACCATGCCTCAGGACTAACTGGCACGATGACTCCTTTCTGTCCCCAGTCCGCCTGGCCGTGCTGCTGCTCCAGTTTCACTGTTCTGCCTGCGGCTATGGAATCGTGACCTGTTCACCATACGTGCTACCTATCCCAGACCTATTATTTGACCATGTTGGTCATTTATGAACATTTGAACATCTTGGCCACGTTCTGTAATAATCTCCACCCGGCACAGCCAGAAGAGGACTGGCCACCCCTCATAGCCTGGTTTCTCTCTAGGTTTCTTCCTAGGTTTTGGCCTTTCTAGGGAGTTTTTCCTAGCCAACGTGCATTGCTTGCTGTTTGGGGTTTTAGGCTGGGTTTCTGTGCAGCACTTTGAGATATCAGCTGATGTACAAAGGGCTATATGAATACATTTGATTTGATTTTGATTTGTTAGTGAGATCTATTCTACGAGACACCAAGACTGTGTCAATGTATGAAACGCTTGTGTGAACAATAGACGGTTGCTACTTCCTAGTATCACTGTCACACTAGCAGAAGACAACAGGACGAAGAAGAAAAGAGAAAGAGAGAGAAAAAGAAGACAGGCAGACAGAGGAGAAAGCTAAAGGAGGAATGCTAAGAAGATGGAAGGAGAGAGGATTGGAAGAGTGGAAGGCAAATGGAGAGAGAGAGAGAGAGAGAGAGAGAGAGAGAGAGAGAGAGAGAGAGAGAGAGAGAGAGAGAGAGAGAGAGAGAGAGAGAGAGAGAGATTAACACAGTGATGAGAGGGGGAGGGTCTTGCTGTAGATAGTGAAAGCTCTCAGAACACTGACCTTTCTGCTTTGATGAGATCTGCACTGGCCAATGAGACATCTAATTTCATCCACTTCAATGTGATGAACCCCGCATTTCATTGAGCCCTTATTTAACACAGTGACATACACTAAACAGTGAGGCTCAACTTCAGTATCTTCAAACATCCAACCAGCATCCAGAACTCAATATGATGTCTGTCTCCCAGTTGATTGCCTCTATGGTTCCCTCAACTTCCCTGACTACACAAAGCAGTGCATAACAACACCATCCCTACTTCAATGTTGACTCTGTGAAATCCATCCAATGAATACGCAAACAGAAACCCGATATACACCTAAGTAATGCTTGCATATGAATCATGGAGAACTTAAAATGCATTCCACTTTTACATATGTATCGGTTGCCGTGCTCATTCCACACCTAACAAATGGGAACTGGCACCAGCTGTGAGAATCAAAGTTAAAACGTGGTTATTTTTCTATTGGACAAAAGAGACTGACAACCATATTAAGTTTAATAAAAAATCACTTTAAAAGTGGAAGTGACAGCATTTTAGCAACATGAAATCTTATTGAAATCTGTTCATATACAGTGCATTCGGAAAGTATTTAGACCCCTTGACTTTTCCCACATTTTGTTACGTCTTATTCTAAAATGTATTAAATTGTTTTTCCCCCCTCACCAATCTACACAGAATGTAGCATTGTCATTTGTCATTTTTCTTCTCTGTAGATCCTCTTAAGCTCTGTCAAGTTGGTTGGGGAGCACTGCTGCACAGCTATTTTCAGGTCTCTCCAGAGATGTTTAAAAAAAAAAATGTAACACCCTTTTCTATCCAACTATCTTGTCTCATCGCTACAACTCCCGTACGGGCTCGGGAGAGACGAAGGCTGAAAGTCATGCGTCCTCAGATACACAACCCAACCAAGCCGCACTGCTTCTTAACACAGCGCCATCCAACCCGGAAGCCAGCTGCATCAATGTGTCGGAGGAAGCACCTGGTTAGCGCGCAGTGTGCCCTGCCCGCCACAGGAGTCACTAGTGCGCAATGAGACAAGGATTTCCCTACCGGCCAAACCCTCCCTAAACCAGAAGACGCTAGGCCAATTGTACGTCGCCCCACAGACCTCCCGGTCGCGGCCGGTTACGACAGAGCCTGGGCGTGACACCAGAGTCTCTGGTGGCACAGCTGGCGCTGCAGTACAGCACCCTTAACCACTGCGACACCCGGGCTCTCCAGAGATGTTCTATCGGGTTCAAGTCTGGGCTTTGGCTGGGCCACTCATAGACATTCAGAGACTTATCCCAATGCTACTCCTGCGTTGTCTTGGCTCTGTGCTTAGGGTCGTTGTCCTGTTGGAAGGTAAGCCCCAGTCTGAGGTCCTTAGCACTCTGGAGCAGGTTTTCATCAAGGATCTCTATGTACTTTTCTCCATTCATCTTTCCCTCTATCCTGACTAGTCTCCCAATCCCTTCCGCTGAAAAACATCCCCTCAGCATGATGTTGCCACTACCATGCTTCACCATAGGGATGGCTTGGTTTCATCGGACCAGATAATCTGGTTTCTCATGTTCTGAGAGTCCTTCTGGTGCTTTTTGGCAAACTCCAAGCTGGCTGTCATGTGCCTTTTACTGAGGAGTGGCTTCCGTCTGGCCACTCTACCATAAAGGACTGATTGGTAGAGTGCTGCAGAGATGGTTATCCTCCTCTGAGGAACTCTGAAGATCTGTCGGAGTGACCATTGGGCTCTTGGTCACCTCCCTGACCAAGTCCCTTCTCCCCCGATTGCTCAGTTTGGCCGGGTGGCCAGCTCTAGGAAGAGTCTTGGTGGTTCCAAACTTTTTCAATTCAATTTAAGAATGATGGAGGCCACTGTGTTCTTGGGGACCTTCAATGCTGCAGAAATATGTAAGATTTTAACTGATTTTGAATTGTCTTATATCTCAAAGGTCATCAGTGGAACAGCGCATTTATTTTAACTTCAAAGTATTTTGGTAACATGCCATTCTCAGGGCCTGCCTCAGTTCTGGGAAAGCAAGTTCAATACTACACTTTCCTGACACTTGTAATACAATCTCAGTGTCATTGTCATTATACACAGCGTTTCACCTGCCATGCTTGTGCCATCCCTCCTGCATTATACTGCCTATGATGCTCTAATGAAATACTGGGTAAAACTTAACTTAAAGTGGAACTGACAGCGTTTGAATTACTATGCAGATATGAAACAAAACAGACCACCATAATCAGTGAAAAATACAACATTCCCAGTTAATGCTACAAAACCAAATTCAAGGTTTCCATTTGACAAATTCCATGACATTGAGTAAAATGCTGACGAGACCGGGCACGTGCGTGCGCCATCGTGTGTATGTTGATTTTGTCCATCCACACTAGACGCCATCAGGACACGCAGGTTGAAATATATAAACAATCTCTGAACCAACTATATTCATTTGGGGACAGGTCGAAACACATGACATTTAGGTACAGTTGATGATGAAAGTTTGGAGTCAGGTTGGAGTCATTAAAACTTCACAAATTCCTTGTTAACAAACTATAGTTTTGGCAAGTCTGTTCGCATATCTACTTTGTTCATGATTCAAGTAATTTTTCCAACAATTGTTTACAGACAGATTATTTCACTTATAATTCACTGTATCACAATTCCGGTGGGTCAGAAGTTTACATACACTAAGTTGACTGTGCCTTTAAACAGCTTGGAAAATTCCAGAAAATGATGTTATGGCTTCAGAAGCTACTGATAGGCTAATTCACATAATTTGAGTCAATTGGAGGTCTACCTGTGGATGTATTTCAAGGCCTACCTTCAAAAGAAGTGCCTCTTTGGAAAATAAAAAGAAATCAGCCAAGACCTCAGAAAAAACATTGTAGACCTCCACAAGTCTGGTTCATCCTTGGGAGCAATTTCCAAATGCCTGAAGGTACCATGTTCATCTGTAAAAACAATAGAACGCAAGTATAAACACCATGGAACCATGCAGCTGACATACCGCTCAGGAAGGAGACGCATTCTGTCCTCTAGAGATCAACGTACTTTGGTGCGAAAAGGGCAAATCAATCTCAGGACAACAGCAAAGAACCTTGTGAAGATGCTGGAGGAAACAGGTACAAAAGTATCTATATCCACAGTCATATATTGACATAACTTGAAAGGACGCTCAGCAGGGAAGAAACCACTGCTCCAAAACTGCCATAAAATAGCCAGACTACAGTTTGCAACTGCACATGGGGACGAAGATCGTACTTTTTGGATCAATGTCCTCTGGTCTGATGAAACAAAAATAGAACTGTTTGGCCATAATGACAATCGTTATGTTTGGAGGAAAAAGGCCTAAGCCAAAGAACACCATCCCAACCGTGAAGCATGGGGGTAACAGCATCATGTTGTGGGGGTGCTTTGCTGCAAGAGGGACTGATGCAATTCACAAAATATATGGCAACATGAGGGAGGAAAATGTATATATGTGGATATATATGTGGATATATAAGCAATATCTCAAGACATCAGTCAGGAAGTTAAAGATTTGTCGCATTTAAGTTCCTTGCTCAGAACATGAGAACATATGAATGCTGGTGGTTCCTTTTAACATGAGTCTTCAATATTCCCAGTTAAGAAGTTTTAGGTTGTAGTTATTATAGGAATTATAGGACTATTTCTCTCTATACCATTTGTATTTCATTAACCTTTGACTATTGGATGTTCTTATAGGCACTATAGTATTGCCAGCCTAATCTCGGGAGTTGATAGGCTTGAAGTCATAAACAGCGTTGCGCTTCAAGCATTGGAAAGAGCTGCTGGTGAACGCAGGAACGTGCTGTTTGAATGAATGCTTATGAGCCTGCTGTTGCCTACCACCACTCAGTCAGACTTCTCTATCAAATATCAAATCATAGACTTAATTATAATATAATAACACACAGAAATACGAGCCTTAGGTCATTAATATGGTCAAATCCGGAAACTATCATTTCGAAAATGAAACGTTTATTCATTCAGTGAAATACGGAACCGGTCATATTGCCAGGACCGGCCTGGAGAGTGGGCGAGGTTCGTCCCATGGGCCGAGATGGCCCAGAATTCACTTCGCCACTCCTCCACGGACCTGTTGCCGTTTCAGTGCGTGTTGGGCTATCAGCCGGTCCTGGTACCGTGGCATCCGTCAGACCGAGGCTCCTGCGGTGGAGGATTGGGTGCAGCGCTCAAAAGAGACCTGGAGAGCCGTCCACTACAGGACGTTGAGGTGCGGGAGGTCCCCGCCCCCCACATCGTGTACACTGTACAGTCCATCCTGGACTCTAGACATCGGGTGGGGGGCCTGCAGTACCTCGTGGATTGGGAGGGGTACGATCCGGAGGAGAGGTGCTGGGTGCCGGTGGTGGACATCTTGTGAGTTCCACTGCCTCCATCCTGATCGCCCTGTGCCTCGCCCTGTTCGGGTGGCGCTCGGCGGTCGTTGTCGCCGGTCTACTAGATGCCACCCATCCCTTTTCCTTTTTTGGGGGTTATGTCCGTTTTGTGTTTTCACTTGGCACCATTTTGGTTCATTAGGGGGGGTATTTAATCTCGCCATTTCCTTTGGGGTTTTGTGCGGGATTGTTTTTGTTTGACTGTCAGTGAGTTTTGGTTGGTTTTTCCCTGGACTGTGTCTGAGTGGGGTTTGTGGCTACTGTTGTAGTCTGGTGTCCTGTTATTTTGAACTTGTTAAAATAAACGCCCTTTTCCTTCGGAACTTGTTTCTCCTGCGCCTGACTCTACACCCACATCTCCTTAGGGAGATCTGACAGGAAGTGACATATATAGGGCAGGTAATCAAGGAACTGATGGAGTCCAGGTGAGTATCATAATGTGCTGATGCGCATAACAATGGGGACAGGTGTGTGCCATAACGAGCAGCCTGGTGACCTAGAGGCCGGAGAGGGAGCACACATGAAATTCCTAAATTAAAGGGTCTGCCCTGTGTCTGAGGAACATGGGCTTTAAATAATCACTTGACATAATATTAACTTAAGCCAACATCTGACATTAGATAGATAGATATTCATAACTGGTTCGTGGTTATTCATTTTACATGCATCTGGATCGCAAAACACCCCAAAATGAAACCTACCAAAAAACATCACACAAACTGTCACGTCCTGACCTTAGTTCCTTTTTTATGTCTCTATTTTAGTTTGGTCAGGGCGTGAGCTGTCAATCGTTGTCTCTGATTGAGAACCATACTTAGGCAGCCTGTTTTCCCACTATGGTTTGTGGGTAGTTGTTTTCTGTCTTTGTATTGGTTACCAGACGGAACTGTTTCGGTTGTTCATTTTGTATTGTAGTGTTCAGTTCAGTTTAATAAAATGATGAACACTTACCACGCTGCATATTGGTCCGATCCTTCCTACTACTCCTCAGAAGAGGAGGAAAACCAATACACAAACAACAATGTGTTTTCAACCAACTTTCCTTCCCCTTACTGCTATGTTGTTTTGGGTCAGCATATTGAAGCAACTTGGACAACTTTGGCTTTATCCAAAAAAAAATATTAAACTGGGGGAGGAAAGAAACAGCAGGCTACTTTCACTGGGCTTAACGGCAACTTTGGCACTGAGAAGAAGGGCTGTATTGCCCCAGCTGAGGCGGATATTGAAAGCCCAATACAATAGCAGACAGCACAATCCATTACAGGGCTTCTAGAATGTAATTTGCCTCAGATATAGTGGAACACACAGAGATTCAATAAACCATGTTCTTTCCCAGGGTGGAAACTGTTTGGCCGACATTCATTAGTTCTCCTTCACCGCATAAATTATGTTTTAGCACCTTAAAAGCTCTCTGTGTGCTTTCAACTTGATTCCCAATTACACCAAAATAAGCATGGCTATCCAGTAAACATGACTATGGCTATCCAGTGACACAAGTGGTATATTTGAATTTCAAATTCATAACCAATGTCAAGTATCTTTACTCCAGTAAATCAGTGAGGAAATAGTCCTGAATATCTCTCAGGAAAAGTCATTACTTTGCCCTTGTGATTGTACATTCCAGACATGTATGATTGCTGTATCATGAGTCATGGCAACAGTCTCTCGTTGATGACATCAGCAAGATAAGGTTACATTTGTCAAAAACCCAGTCATCGTGTGACTGAGACCACTCACATAATCCATCATCCAAAGTGCACTGCACTACTGATAACAACAAGCATGCTCAGCCTGTCAGCACAAACCTATTAAAGTTGTTTTGTTATCTAAAAAGCCAATTACTGCAACATAGAGTACTAGCCACCACTGTAAATCAATGGACTGGATGAAGGTATTACTTCTTAGGTAACTCAATGCATGTTCCTCGCTCATTTCCCCTACCAGACGGCTTTATTTTATATAGACCAACTTGAGATCCCCCAGGGACCGTTTTGTAATGCTACTCTTCTCTTTCCTGTGGTGTGTTTTAGAATGGGGTTGGTACTGGGGTACAGTGGCAAGAAAAAGTATGTGAACACTTTGGAGCTACGTGAACACTTTGAAGCTACTTGGATTGCAAAACTACCATTCCAGTGTTTTACTTGCTATATTGTATTTACTTTGCCACCATGGCCTTTTTTGCCTTTACCTCCCTTCTCACCTCATTTGCTCACATTGTATATAGACTTGTTTATACTGTATTATTGACTGTATGTTTGTTTTACTCCATGTGTAACTCTGTGTCGTTGTATCTGTCGAACTGCTTTGCTTTATCTTGGCCAGGTCGCAATTGTAAATGAGAACTTGTTCTCAACTTGCCTACCTGGTTAAATAAAGGTGAAATAAAAAAATAAAAAAATAAAAATTGGTCATAAAATTTGATCTGACCTTCATCTAAGCCACAACAATAGACACACACAGTGTGCTTAAACTAATAACACACAAATTATTTTATTTTTCTTGTCTATACTGAATACATAATTTAAAACTTCAGTGTAGGGTGCAAATAGTATGTTAACCCCTATACTAATGACTTTGAGTCAGGAGTCAGCTAACCTGGAGTCCAATCAATGAGATGAGATTGGAGATGTTTGTTAGAGTTGCCCTGCCCTATACAAAACACACACAAGAAGCATTGCCTGATGTGAACCATGCCTTGAACAAAAGAGATCTCAGAAGACCTAAGATTAAGAATTGTTGACTTGCATAAAGCTGGAAAGGGTTACAAAATTATTTCTAAAAGCCTTGATGTTCATCACTCCACGGCAAAATAAATTGTCTTTAAATGGAGAAAGTTCAGCACTGTTGCTACTCTCCCTAGGACTGGCCACCCTGCAAAGATGACTGCAAGAGCACAGTGCAGAATGCTTAAAGAGGCAAAGAATGCTTAAAGAAGAATCCTAGTGTCAGCTAAAGACTTGCAGAAATCTCTGGAACATGATAACATTTCTGTTGATGAGTCTACGATATGTAAAACACTAACCAAGAATGTTGTTCATGGGAGAACACCATGGAAGAAGCCACTGCTGTCCAAAACAAAAAATGTTCGCAAAAGAGCACCTGGATGTTTCACAGTGCTACAGGCAAGATATTCTGTGGACAGATTCAACTAAAGTTGAGTTGTTTGGAAGGAACACACAACATTATGTGTGGAGAAAAAAAGGCACAGCACACCAACATCAAATCCCCATCCCAACTGTAAAGTATGGTGGCGGGAGCATCATGGTTTAGGTCTGCTTTGCTGCCTCAGGACCTGGACAGCTTGCTATCATCAATGGAAAAATGAATTCCCAAGTTTATCAATACGTTTTGCAAGAGAATGTAAGAATATCTGATGAAGCAAATTGAAGCTCAACAGAAGTTGGGTGATGCAACAGGACAACGACCTAAAACACAGAAGTAAATCAACAACAGAATGGTTTCAACAGAAGAAAATGCGCCTTCTGGGGCAGAGTCCTGACCTCAACCCAATTGAGATGCAGTGGCATGACCTCAAGAGAGCGGTTCACACCAGACTTCACAAGAATATTGCTGAACTGAAACAGTTTTGTATAGAGGAATGGTCCGAAATTCCTCCTGATCGTTGTGCAGGTCTGATCAACTACAGAAAACGTTTGGTTGAGGTTATTGCTGCAAAGGAGGGTCAACCAGTTATTAAATTGAAGGGTTAACATACTTTTCCCACCCTGCACTGTGAATGTTTACGCGGTGTGTTCAGTGAAGACATGAAAACGTATAATTGTTTGTGTGTTATTAGTTTAAGCACAAATGAAGGTGAAGGTCGGATCAAATTTGATGCCAATTTTATGCAGAAATCCAGGTAATTCCAAAGGGTTCACATACTTTCTCTTGGCACCGTATGTCTTCTATCACCATACTAACATCTGGAAAGATTGACGAAGATTACTTACTATTTTTTAAACCTGTTACAATATTGATATACCGTAGCTTAATGTGATTTCCGGTCGAACCCCTTGAAACAATTTGACAACGATTTCGTAATCCTTTGTATGGGTGATTTTTAAGCACTGGGCACAGTTAGTTACATGAACAGGAAGAAAAATATACTGCGTTAGCTCAGTACTTGAATTATCTTACAGTAATGTCAAAGGTATGTACAGTAGATGGTCAGGTACAATCCTTTTAAATTGTGTTTGCGCTTCAGACGGCTATATCGGTCCTCTAATACAGAACTGTTAAAGGCCAAGTATACTACTTCTGTGGAAAAAATATAGATATATTACGATTCTTCAGGGGTGCTGCAGCATCCTCAGCACCCCTACTTCCTGCGACTATGACTCAAGATACCACTCGCCAGTGAAAACAGATGTCAAACAAAAAAGATTGCCTATTGTCACATTATTGGCAATCCTCTTTCATTTAGTCTTGATCCCTATTCCTGGTCTAAGAACAGCCTACAAATACACAGTAAAGCCTCTCATAAAGTCGACCTGGTGTTGATAGAGGAAGTGTGTAAACAATTGGGACTCATGCTGTGGCTGAGCTGGGAATCCAAATGCCAGAGGAGATGTTCGGAATGAGAGGAAAGACGGGCGATTTTATTTCCTGTTTTTGTAACCCGCACTCTCAATTCACCAAAGCTTGCCGAACGTGACAGTTCCGTTGACAGCGCTGGTGAAACATTGAACTGGACATTGAAAACACATCACGACAAGAGCTGAAAGAAACTCTCCTACTCTGCTGTCGTTTGTTGATGACATTGAAATGCTGCGATGGCAAAATAAAAACTTGTAAAACAGTACTGTATTGGTACAGCTCGAGGAGATTGCAATTGTTTAAAAGATATAAGGTATTGGCAAGGTCCATCTGCTCCTTATTTTGTGGATACAAATGATGCTAAAACGTTGCAGGAAAAAAGCCGGAAAAGGGAACCTCAAATAGATGGATGCAATCCCCATCCCCCTTTTATCTCTCTCTCTCTCCTTCTCTCTCCCTATCCCTCGGGTTAGACTGTCTACCAGTTGGATTCCAGCAGACTTGGTCCAGGGGTTATTTGTCATCCCTCATTTCTCCTTTGATCCCACTGCAAATATCTGCTCTCCAAAGCTCCTCTATTCAACCATTCCCATCAGCCTTTTGTAATTAAGACCAGGCTTCTTTCTGGGGATTTTCCTCTTTTCCCCCCTTTAAAAAAAACTATCCAGCTGTCTCTGCAAGTCCCAACATAATCTTTTTTGGACCCTAGTGTAAGTGAACAAAATACCCTTAATTTCAGTTCCCTCATCTGTGAAAAAAACAAACAGCCCCTAGCATGTTTGTCCCAATGGGCAGTGCGGTTGTTTTGTCCATTAACGGGCCCACCTTGGGCTTCCAGTGATGTCATTTCCTATTAAAATAAAAGCTAATGATAAAGAGCAGAGGACTTAATATCTGTATCCAGAAATATGAAAGTCATTTGAGACTAAATCATTATTGATGAAATACACAGGAGGTTCTGATTTGCTTGGAGGGGGGGGGGGGCTGTTCACTTATCCCTTTACGTTGTAAAGGTTTAATCATTCCAGGGGATCTAATTCAAAGAAGACTGTACATAAAGACTCGTGCTGAGCCCGACTTGCCTGGGAAGCTTTCCAGACAGAATTACTGTGCGCAACATGTTGTTTACCATATATTATTATTATTATTATTATAGTTTGCCCATGCCTCCAACTAGTCTTTTGATTTATTTAAAATATTACCCAATAAACGTGTTTTCCGACTGTACAGTATTTACATGATGTATCTGCATTGCCCCCCCCCCCCACACTAACTATTTTGACTCATCACATACACTGCTGCTACTGTTTATTATCTATCCTGTTGCCTAGTCACTTTATCCCTACCTATATGGGGTCTCCCGAGTGGCACAGCGATCTAAGGCACTGCATCTCAGTGATAGAGGCATCATTACAGATCCTGGTTCAATCCCGGGATGTATTACAACTAGCCGTGATTGGAAGTCCCATAGGGCAGCGCACAATTGGCCAAGTGTTGTCCGGGTTAGGGTTTGACCGGGGTAGGCTGTCATTGTAAAATGATAATTTGTTCTTAACTGACTTGTCTAGTTAAATAAAAGGTTAAATAAAAATAAATATGCACATACAGTATCTACCTCAATTACCTCGTACCCCTGCACATTGACTCGGTACTGGTACCCTGTGTATATAGCGATGTTATCATTACACATTGTGTATTTATTCCTTGTGTTATTATGTTTCTGTAATTGTTCTTTGTTTCTCTCTGCATTGTTGGGAAAGCCCTGTCAGTGAGCACATATATAAGATGATTGGATTTTACCAGCTGCTGCTAAGTGATATACAGTGGTTATGAATATGTTTTATGTTGGCATAATACATGTCAGCAAGACAGATTCCTCTCCATTATGTGTTATCTCTCTGCTGTGTCACCCTATTTCATTTCCCCCTTGCCACTGACCTTCATTGAACAATATGGGCCTGGTGACTGAAAGGTTCCCTGTCCTTTCTGCATGGATGATGGACGCTCCCACAATGATCTACCTGGCCTCTGTCACCTTGTGTGTGAGTGCTGCAGTGAGACTGATATCTTTTGAGAGTGGCTATCTAGTTCGTTAACGACTCATACAGGAAGTAGTCAAACCGAATGCACCTGTCCTTTTTGCCCTACATTTGCCTTACATTTGAATGATGATTCATCCATTATTCAAACCTCTTAGTAACATCTCCACGGGGTTATTTGTACATCACTTGCTCCTGGCCAATGATGATCAACTACAGTGTCTTGCAAAAGTATTCACCACCCTTGGCGTTTTTCCTATTTTGTTGCATTACAACCTATAATTTAAATGGATTTCTTTTTGTATTTCATGTAATGCACATACACAAAATAGGCCAAATTGGTGAAGTGAAATGAAAAAAATGACTTGTTTCAAAAAATTCTAAAAAATAAAAAACGGAAAAGTGGTGCCTGCATATGTATTCACCCCCTTTGCTATGAAGCCCCTAAATAAGATCTGGTGCAACCAATTACATTCAGAAGTCACATAATTTGTTAAATAAAGTCCACCTGTGTGCAATCTAAGTGTTACACGATCTGTCACATGATCTCAGTATATTGTTCTGAAAGTCCCCAGAGTCTGCAACGCCACTAAGCAAGGGGTACCACCAACCAAGCACCTTGAAGACCAAGGAGCTCTCCAAACAGGTTAGGGACAAAGTTGTGGAGAAGTACGGATCAGGGTTGTGTTATAAAAAAATATTTTAACATCCCACGGAGCACCATTAAATCCACTGTTAAAACAGTGTAAGAATATAGTATCACAACAAACCTGCCAAGAGAGGGCCGCCCACCAAAACGCACGGACCAGGAAAGGAAGGCATTAATCAGAGGCAACAAAGAGACCAAAGATAACCCTGAAGGAGCTGCAAAGCTCCACAGCTGAGATTGGAGTATCTGTCCATAGGACCACTTTAAGCCGTACACTCCACAGAGCTGGGCTTTATTGAAGAGTGGCCAGAAAAAAGCCATCTAGGAAAAGCTATGTCTAGCGCAAACCCAACACCTCTCATCACCCCGAGAATATCATCCCCACATGGGGATGGCAGTTGCAGCATCATACTGTGGTGATGTTTTTAATCGGCAGGGACTGGGAAACTGGTCAGAATTGAAGGAATGATGGATGGCGCTAAATACAGGAAAATGCTTGAGGGAAACCTGTTTCAGTCTTCCAGAGATTTGAGACTGGGACGGAGATTCACCTTCCAGCAGGACAATTACCCTAAGCATACTGCTAAAGCAACACTGGAGTGGTTTAAGGGGAAAATTTAAATGTCTTGGAATGGCCTAGTTAATGCCCAGACCTCAATCCAATTGAGAATCTGTGGTATGACTTAAAGATTGCTGAACACCAGCTGAACCCATCCAACTTGAAGGAGCTGGAACAGTTTTGCCTTGAAGAATGGGCAAAAATCCCAGTGGCTAGATGTGCCAAGCTTATAGAGACATACCCCAACATACTTGCAGCTGTAATTGCTGCATAAAGGTGGCTCTACAAAGTATTGACTTTGGGGGGAGAATAGTTATGCATGCCCAAGTTTGTCTTATTATTATTATTAAAAAAATATTTTGCAAATCCAAAGGATATGTTGTGTAAATCAAATAATACAAACCCCCAAAAGTCACTGTATCGGGAATCACCACTCTGGAACATGAGCAATATCTCATTCTCAAGTTTGGGTCCTCAAATATTTGCATTTGTTTGGTCATAAATAATGTGATCACAGGTTAGTGTAAGCAGTAATATCTGTGCTCAACATCCTCCTAATGTACAGATATTTTCACAATAAAAATGATTTTGCATCTTCAAAGTGGTAGGCATGTTGTGTAAATCAAATGATACAAATCCCCCAAAAATCTATTTGAATTCCAGGTTATAAGGCAACAAAATAGAAAAAAATTCCAAGAGGGTGAATACTTTCGCAAGCCACTGTACCTTGAAGGAGTCGTTGGAGGATGGCAGTATTTCTTGAGATTACGATCTTGCAAGTACAGATAATCTGCAGATGAGTTAGAAGAGGGCGATGTGGAGAAATGCTGAGATTTTAAATGAAATGTTAAGCAAGTCTGAAACCAAGTCATTTCATGTAACGAACTCTGCAGCAAAGGCAAGATAATGAGACATAGAAAGACAGATGAGGATAACCATTTATGATAACGATACAGATATAGATCTTATCATACATACAGTATATATACATCAATCAACATACTAGATGTATGATTATGGAACTCATATATAAAGATATGGAAGCCGATGGTCCTCAGCTCTTATCAGAGAATTATTCATAGACATTTGAAAGCATTAACGAATGAAAATGAAACCCATTCTTCAATATGACAGACAAGAAAGGGCGTGCATTCCTTTTTGCCCTGCTTGGAAAGAATGTTGACAAGAAAGAGTAATGCCTCTTGTCTCATTAGAGACAAAACATTCCAAACCTGTCAGTGTGTTTAGTGTATTTTGGGGCGGCAGGTAGCCTATTGGTTAGAGCGTTGGGCCAGTAACCGAAAGGTTGCTGGATCGGCTCCCCGAACTTACATGGTAAAAATCTGTTGTTCTGCCCCTGAACAAGGCAGTTAACTCACTGTTCCCTGGTAGGCCATCATTGTAAATAAGAATTTGTTCTTAACTGACTTGCCTAGTTAAATAACGGTTACATTTTAAAAAATCAAACACGCACACAAAACAATGCTTGGAGATATACAGAGGCAGACATTGATCCCTTTGTTTGTTTGTCTCTAAACCTTTCCTATTTCCTTTTCACACAATCCGAAACACATTTACTGTGTCACGTGTGGAGATGAGTAAATCTCACTACTCAAAATTGCTTCAAGAAGATAATAAACTGTTTATAACTATAATAGCTTTCTTGATCTCTCTAATGCTAGTACTGTACCCATTAAAGTCTATGTCAATTCTTCAAAAACAACGGTGGTATCAATCACCGAAAATGAGATACAGACCGTTTAAAGTTGTGACATCATAACCCGTAAGGTAACATGTGGATTCTTTAAAGGAGTGGGGAAAAAAACTGTCTCCAACATTTCCCAGAAGCCAGAGCTGGTATCAATTAGCATCTGTTGGAGAAGATAGCTCTCTTTGATAAAGGCAGTGCCCAGCGAGAATGCCACAGAAATCCTTCCCCACCACATCAGTAATCTCTGACAACCTTCTGGTCTTTATGATGCTTACATAACTCACCATCGTTAGTCATGTTCCATGAGCCATGTGTTCAACTAATTGACAATAATGGCAACAATAAGGATAGATTGCAAAAGCTGTGGAAAGCAACACACATCCCAGATGTTTGTATTCTCTGCGTTCATCGAACCTTTTCCAAAAACATGCACTGTATCTTCAAAGATTTTGCTCGTTTTTCTTTTTGGTCAAAGAAAATTATGAGCTATAATATTTCCAGCAGATGGAATTCCTGCTCTCTTTGTGTGTGTGTGTGTGTGTGTGTGTGTGTGTGTGTGTGTGTGTGTGTGTGTGTGTGTGTGTGTGTGTGTGTGTGTGTGTGTGTGTGTGTGTGTGTGTGTGTGTGTGTGTGTGTGTGTGTGTGTGTGTGTGTGTGTGTGTGTGTGTGTGTGTGTGTGTGTGTGTGTGCGTGTGTGTGTGTGTGTGTGAGATGTTTTTGCCCCTGTAACTAATGCTACTCAGCAAAGTCTCATAACACATATCTGCTTGCAGATCTTTATACCCAGCAGGAATGTAAACAACAAGGAATTCATTCCTATTATTCTTGACCTGTCCAATCAAAATCACCCCAGCATCCATTCATGCATGTTTGGATGTTTCATAGATTGAATCCAGTTAGCATTGTATCTATTTTGATCGTTCTTGACAGTTCTACTGATCACAGATCACATGTTTGGATCAATCCTCCTATACACACTATTTTCCTTCCTTCCACATTTTCTCCCATATGCAGCAGTTTGCCAGATGATGGCATCAGTTGCCTGATGAATGGGAATGACCTTTGGCCCTGGCTGCATTTCAACTAAGTGGAGGGAAGAGAAAAGAACATACGCTGCAGGCGACAACAAGCATCAAACAATTCATCACAAAACCAATCTCCTCAGAACTGGTAACACCTCGACGTCGAACTGTGACCTGTCAGCCTTAAAACCTACAGCCACATCTTTCTTTAATGTATCAACATATTTCCTGAGGTGGTATAAAGTTCCTGATTGGGTGAAATTTCAAAATCACCACTACATACAGGCCTTCCATTAAGACAGCTACAGAGGGACAGTCAGGCGGCTTCCCAGATGACACATTCCCTATTTAGTGCACTACTTTTGACTAGAGCCCTATCAAAAGTAGGGCACAGTGTGGGGAATAGGGGGCCATTTGGGAAGCAGACTCTCCCTCTGTAGCTTTGGTAATAGAATGCCTGTATGTAGTGGTGATTTAGAAATTTCACCCAATCAGGACTTCTATACCGTCTCAGGAAATATGTTGATACGTAAAATAAAGTTGCTTTGCCTGTCATAAAATGGTTAACACTAGCCAGAAGTACAACTGTTTGCCTTTAAGAGTACTGATTAATAAGCAGAATGTGTGTCACAAAGCATAATGTACATATATTTGTAGCATTGAGGTGTGCCGGCACTACTAAATGTTTTCTAGGAATCGGTGTGCTTATCTAGATATACAGTGCATTCGGAAATTATTCAGACCCCTTGACTTTTTCCATATTTTGTAACATTACAGCCTTATTCTAAAATGGATTAAATAAATACAAATATCCATCTACACACCATACCCCATAATGACAAATCAAAAACAGGTTTTTAGAAATGTATTCAAATAAAAAACAGAAATACCTTTTTACATAAGTATTCAGACCCTTTGCTATGAGATTTGAAATTGAGCTCGGGTGCATCCTGTTTCCATTGATCATCCTTGATGTTTCTACCACCTGTGGTAAATTCAATTGATTGGACATGATTTGGAAAGACACACCTGTCTATTTAAAGGTCCCACAGTTAAAAGTGCATGTCAGAGCAAAAACCAAGCCATGAGGTCGAAGGAATTGTCCGTAGAGAACCGAGACAGGACTGTGTCAAGGCACAGATCTGGGGAAGGGTACCAAAAAGGGTCCCCAAGAACACAGTGGCCTCCATCATTCTTAAATGGAAGACGTTTGGAACCACAAAGACTCTTCCTAGAGCAAAGAGTCTCCCAGCCAAACTGAGCAATCCCAATGGTCACTCTGACAGAGCTCCATAGTTCCTCTGTGGAAATGGGAGAAACTTCCAGAAGGACAACCATCTCTGCAGCACTCCACCAATCAGGCCTTTATGGTAGAGTCGCCAGACGGAAGACACTCCTCAGTAAAAAGCACAGGACAGCCTGCTTGGAGTTTGCCAAAAGGCACCTAAAGGACTCTCAGACCACGAGAAACAAGATTCTTTGATCTGATGAAACTAACATTGAACTCTTTGGCCTAAATGCCAAGCGTCACCTGGCACCATCTCTACGGTGAAGCATGGTGGTGGCAGCATCATGCTGGGTGGGATGTCAGGATCAAAAGGAAAGATGAATGGAGCAAAGTACAGAGAGATCCTTTGTGGAAACCTGCTCCAAAAATCAGGACCTCAGAACTGTGGCAAAAGTTCACCTTCCAGCACGACAACGACCCTAAGCACACAGCAAAGACAACACAGGAGAGGCTTCGGGAACAGTCTCTGAATGTCCTTGAGTGGCCCAGCCAGAGCCCGGACTTGAACTCGATCGAACATCTCCGGAGAAACCTGAAAATAGCTGTGCAGTGACGCTCCCCATCCAACCTGACAAAGCTTTTTTTCTGTTTCCATCCTGCCGCGTGCAGCCAACAGTATTACTCTTTCATTGTCATAGAGATTGATCTGAGGATGTCATCCAGTCTCCATTACATATCATATTTCCCCTAAATTTCACAGAATTACATCAACTGTGTTCAAATGAGCTAATTAGATGTAGACACATTGACCTTTCACAAGCATCAAGTATCATAGGTCAGACATAACAAAATAATTATGCGCACAGAATATCACACTGTATCCCATTGTCATGGAGTGAATGAGATGATCACACTTCCTTGTAGCCTATGCGTCTGTGTTCAAATGTTGTCATCAGTGCAGAACGTAGGGACTAGTGTACTGTACTCCCTGGAGTGTGTGTGGTCTGATAACTTCGAGTGATTAGGAGGGTAGTACTGTGATGTGCGTGATGGGAATGGCCCTGTACAGGATCTGCTGTAGCAGAGTGAGGGATGAAGGAGAACGAGGGGGGAGTGGGGGTGACGGTAACGTTCATTACACGCTCTGCTGCTCACACACAACGCCGTTTCAGACACAGAGCCATCACTCACACACACGTCCCCACAGGGGGAGCAGGGACACAGACGATCACTTCCACACGTAGGCTACACACACATGCACTCACATACACACACACACACACACACACACACACACACACACACACACACACACACACACACACACACACACACACACACACACACACACACACACACACACACACACACACACACACACACACACACACACACACACACACACACTGGGACCTTCAAGAGGCTCCAGTCCTCACTTTCTCTACTCCTAAGGGATACATCATATATTTCAAGCAAATCAAATGTTCTTTATTGCATTTCATAGCTCAATTATCTCAATGGCTAGAAGTTTAAGATTATTACGATTATTCAGAGTAGTTCTACATATTATAAAACAGATAATTATTCTGTTTGGTTCTATCAAAAGTATGCCATTGATTACTGTAAATAGTTAATAAACATTAATATGAAACCATCAATATCTCTTACCAACTCATAAACACTTAATGAATTCCACTGACCATTTCAGAACTATTGACTGGGGTGCAGAGAATTTGGTCCCCTTCCATCACAGTGTGACTCCATCCCATTACCCCAGATTCAGTTCAAGGGACAACAAACGAGTGTCCATGTCTCTGTGACTCTCTGAACCAATCACAGAGGCCACTCAGATGCAATCACGGGCAGTTAATATTGCACCTAGACTCATCATCATTAATTACCGGCCCTCTATCAATAACTAATTATTCTAGCTGTCTCAGTGCATGATGGGAAACGGAGGATAAATCCCATGCAATAAGACTATGTATTACAATCGTGGAACTATAGTGGTATAACCTATAGTACGTTGGTGCCTTGTTGTTACAGTTGAAGATGGAAGTTTACATACACCTAAGTCAAATACATTTAAACTCAGTTTTTCATAATTCCTGACATTTAGTAAAAATTCCCTGTCCACGGTCAGTTAGGACCACTTTATTTTAAGAATGTGAAATGTCAGAATAATACTAGAGAGAATTATTTATTTCAGCTTTAATTTCTTTCATTACATTCCCAGTGGGCCAGAAGTTTACATACACTTAATTAGTATTTGGTAGCATTGCCTTTAAATTGTTTAACTTGAGTCAAACATTTCGGGTAGCCTTCCACAAGCTTCCCAGAATAAGTTGGGTGAATTTTGGCCATTCTTCCTGACATAGGAATACCTAGGATAGGATAAGTAATCCCTCTCACCCCCCCCCCCCCTTTAAGATTTAGATGCACTATTGTAAAGTGACTGTTCCACTGGATGTCATAAGGTGAATGCACCAATTTGTAGGTCGCTCTGGATAAGAGGGTCTGCTAAATGACTTAAATGTAAATGTAATAGCTGGTGTAACTGAGTCAGGTTAGTAGGCCTCCTTGCTCACACACACTTTTTCAGTTCTGCCCACAAATTCTCTATAGGATTGAGGTCAGGGCTTTGTGATGGCCACTCCAATACCTTGACATTGTTGTCCTTAAGCCATTTTGCCACAACTTTGGAAGTATGTTTGGGGTCATTGTCCATTTGGAAGACCCATTTGCGACCAATTTTTAACTTCCTGACTAATGTCTTGAGGTATTGCTTAAATATATCCACATAATTTTCCTCCCTCATGTTGCCATCTATTTTGTGAAGTGCACCAGTCCCTCCTGCAGCAAAGCACCCCCACAACATGATGCTGTTACCCCCATGATTCATGGTTGGGATGGTGTTCTTTGGCTTGCAAGCCTCCCCTTTTTCCTCCAAACATAACGATTTCCATTATGGCCAAACAATTCTATTTTTGTTTCATCAGACCAGAGGACATTTCTCCAAAAAGTACGATCTTTATCGCCATGTGCAGTTGCAAACCGTACTCTGGCTTTATTATGGCGGTTTTGGAGCAGTGGCTTCTTCCTTGTGAGCGGCCTTTCGGGTTATGTCAATATAGGACTCGTTTTACTGTGGATATTGTAAGTCGCTCTGGATAAGAGCGTCTGCTAAATGACTTAAATGTAATGTAATGTAATGATATAGATACTTTTGTACATGTTTCCTTCAGCATCTTCACAATGTCCTTTGCTGTTGTTCTGGGATTGATTTGCACTTTTCGCACCAAAGTACATTCATCTCTAGGAGACAGGTCGCGTCTCCTTCCTGAGCGGTATGATGGCTGCGTGGTCCCATAGTGTTTATACATTTACATTTACATTTAAGCCATTTAGCAGACGCTCTTATCCAGAGCGACTTACAAATTGGTGCATTCACCTTATGACATCCAGTGGAACAGTCACTTTACAATAGTGCATCTAAATCTTAAAGGGGGGTGAGAGGGAATACTTATCCTATCCTAGGTATTCCTTAAAGAGGTGGGGTTTCAGGTGTCTCCGGAAGGTGGTGATTGACTCCGCTGTCCTGGCGTCGTGAGGGAGTTTGTTCCACCATTGAGGGGCCAGAGCAGCGAACAGTTTTGACTGGGCTGAGCGGGAGCTGTACTTCCACACTGGTAGGGAGGTGGATGAACACAGTGCCCTTGTTTGGGTGTAGGGCCTGATCAGAGCCTGGAGGTACTGAGGTGCCGTTCCCCTCACAGCTCCGTAGGCAAGCACCATGGTCTTGTAGCGGACGCGAGCTTCAACTGGAAGCCAGTGGAGAGAACGGAGGAGCGGGGTGACGTGAGAGAACTTGGGAAGGTTGAACACCAGACGGGCTGCGGCGTTCTGGATGAGTTGAAGGGGTTTAATGGCACAGGCAGGGAGCCCAGCCAACAGCGAGTTGCAGTAATCCAGACGGGAGATGACAAGTGCCTGGATTAGGACCTGCGCCGCTTCCTGTGTGAGGCAGGGTCGTACTCTGCGGATGTTGTAGAGCATGAACCTACAGGAACGGGCCACCGCCTTGATGTTGGTTGAGAACGACAGGGTGTTGTCCAGGATCACGCCAAGGTTCTTAGCGCTCTGGGAGGAGGACACAATGGAGTTGTCAACCGTGATGGTGAGATCATGGAACGGGCAGTCCTTCCCCGGGAGGAAGAGCAGCTCCGTCTTGCCAAGGTTCAGCTTGAGGTGGTGATCCGTCATCCACACTGATATGTCTGCCAGACATGCAGAGATGCGATTCGCCACCTGGTCATCAGAAGGGGGAAAGGAGAAGATTAGTTGTGTGTCGTCTGCATAGCAATGATAGGAGAGACCATGTGAGGTTATGACAGAGCCAAGTGACTTGGTGTATAGCGAGAATAGGAGAGGGCCTAGAACAGAGCCCTGGGGGACACCAGTGGTGAGAGCGCGTGGTGAGGAGACAGATTCTCGCCACGCCACCTGGTAGGAGCGACCTGTCGGGTAGGACGCAATCCAAGCGTGGGCCGCGCCGGAGATGCCCAACTCGGAGAGGGTGGAGAGGAGGATCTGGTGGTTCACAGTATCGAAGGCAGCCGATAGATCTAGAAGGATGAGAGCAGAGGAGAGAGAGTTAGCTTTAGCAGTGCGGAGCGCCTCCGTGATACAGAGGAGAGCAGTCTCAGTTGAATGACTAGTCTTGAAACCTGACTGATTTGGATCAAGAAGATCATTCAGAGAGAGATAGCGGGAGAGCTGGCCAAGGACGGCACGTTCAAGAGTTTTGGAGAGAAAAGAAAGAAGGGATACTGGTCTGTAATTGTTGACATCGGAGGGATCGAGTGTAGGTTTTTTCAGAAGGGGTGCAAGGGGTGCAACGAGTTGAGGTAAGGGGAGAAGGTCTCCGGAAATGGTCTGGGGAGAAGAGGGGCCGGCCGTCACAAGACGCAAGATTTCATCTGGAGAGAGAGGGGAGAAAGAGGTCAGAGCACAGGGTAGGGCAGTGTGAGCAGAACCAGCGGTGTCGTTTGACTTAGCAAACGAGGATCGGATGTCGTCGACCTTCTTTTCAAAATGGTTGACGAAGTCGTCTGCAGAGAGGGAGGAGGGGGGGGGGGGGGGGGGGAGGAGAATTCAGGAGGGAGGAGGGAGGAGAAGGTGGCAAAGAGCTTCCTAGGGTTAGAGGCAGATGCTTGGAATTTAGCGTGGTAGAAAGTGGCTTTAGCAGCAGAGACAGAGGAGGAAAATGTAGAGAGGAGGGAGTGAAAGGATGCCAGGTCCGCAGGGAGGCGAGTTTTCCTCCATTTCCGCTCGGCTGCCCGGAGCCCTGTTCTGTGAGCTCGCAATGAGTCATCGAGCCACGGAGCGGGAGGGGAGGACCGAGCCGGCCTGGAGGATAGGGGACATAGAGAGTCAAAGGATGCAGAGAGGGTGGAGAGGAGGGTTGAGGAGGCAGAATCAGGAGATAGGTTGGAGAAGGTTTGAGCGGAGGGAAGAGATGATAGGATGGAAGAGGAGAGAGTAGCGGGGGAGAGAGAGCGAAGGTTGGGACGGCGCGATACCATCCGAGTAGGGGCAGTGTGGGAGGTGTTGGATGAGAGCGAGAGGGAAAAGGATACAAGGTAGTGGTCGGAGACTTGGAGGGGAGTTGCAGGTGTTTGGAAATTGCTCCCAAGGATGAACCAGACTTGTGGAAATCTACAATGTTTTTTTCTGAGGTCTTGGCTGATTTATTTTTATTTTCCTATGATGTCAAGCAAAGAGGCACTGTGTTTGAAGGTATACCTTGAAATACAGCCACAGGTACACCTCCAATTGACTCAAATGATGTGAATTAGCCTATCAGAAGCTTCTAAAGCCATGACATTATTTTCTGGAATTTTCCAAGCCGTTTAAAGGCACAGTCAACTTAGTGTATGTAAATTTCTGACCCACTGGAATTGTGATACAGTGAATTATAAGTGAAATAATCTGTCTGTAAACAATTGTTGGAAAAATTACTTGTGTCATGCACAAATGAGATGTCCTAACCGACTTGCCAAAACTATATTTTGTTAACAAGAAATTTGTGGAGTGGTTGAATAATTTGTTTTAATGACTCCAACCAGAGTGTATGTTATCTTCCGACTTCAACTGTATGACCACTATTCATTTGATTCCTTTTATAGGGGTTTATGGTGCAATTGAAGCCATTTAAGATTATTTCACCATAGTTAATCTGGTCTAGCCAGTATATAATAATCTGTTTGCCACATTGCTTAACACTAAAGCATGCTTACAGTATTAGCACTCTACTGTATTAGCACTACAGTATGTGTTTGTACTAGAGGTCGACCGTTTATGATTTTTCAACGCCGATACCGATACCGATACTGATACCGATATCGATACCGATACCGATGATTGGAGGACCAAAAAAAGCAGACACCGATGAATCGACCAATTACAAAAATACTGAAGGAACACTTATTTGAACTTAATATAATACATCAATAAAATCAATTTAGCCTCAAATAAATAATTAAACATGTTCAATTTGGTTTAAATAATACAAAAACAAAGTGTTGGAGAAGAAAGTAAAAGTGCAATATGTGCCATATAAAAAAGCTAACGTTTAAGTTCCTTGCTCAGAACATGAGAACATATGAAAGCTGGTGGTTCCTTTAAACATGAGTCTTCAATATTCCCATGTAAGAAGTTTTAGGTTGTAGTTATTATAGGAATTGTAGGACTATTTCTCTCTATACGATTAGTATTTCATATACCTTTGAATATTGGATGTTCTTATTGGCACTTTAGTATTGCCAGTGTAACAGTATAGCTTCCATCCCTCTCCTCGCTCCTACCTGGGCTCGAACCAGGAGCACATCGACAATAGCCACCCTCGAAGCAGCATTATTCATGCAGAGCAAGGGGAACAACTACTCCAAGTCTCAGAACGAGTGACGTTTGAAACGCTATTAGCGCACACCCCGCTAACTAGCTAGCCATTTCACATCGGTTACACCAGCCTAATCTCAGGAGTTGATATGCTTGAAGCATTGCGAAGAGCTGCTGGCAAAACACACAAAATTGCTGTTTGAATGAATGCTTACGAGCCTGCTGGTGCCTACCATCGCTCAGTCAGACTCCTCTATTAAATCATAGACTTAATTATAACATAATAACACACAGAAATATGAGCCTTAGGTCATTAACATGGTCGAATCCGGAAACTATCATCTCGAAAACAAAACGTTTATTCTTTCAGTGAAATATGGAACCGTTTCGTATTTTATCTAATGGGTGGCATCCAAAAGTCTAAATATTCCTGTTACATTGCACAACCTTCAATGTTATGTCATAATTACGTAAAATTCTGGCAAATTAGTACGCAAAGAGCCAGGCGGCCCAAACTGTTGCATATACCCTGACTCTACGTGCAATGAACGCAGGAGAAGTGACACAATTTCACCTGGTTAATATTGCCTGCTAATCTAGATTTCTTTTAGCTAAATATGCAGGTTTAAAAATATGTACTTCTGTGTATTGATTTTAAGAAAGGCATTGATGTTTATGGTTAGGTACACGTTGGAGCAACGACAGTCCTTTTTCGCGAATGCGCACCGCATCGATTATATGCAACGCAGGACACGATAGATAAACTAGTAATATCATCAACCATGTGTAGTTATAACTGGTGATTATGATTGATTGATTGATTGATTGTTTTTTATAAGATAAGCTTAATGCTAGCTAGCAACTTACCTTGGCTTCTTACTGCATTCGCGTAACAGGCAGGCTCCTAGTGAGGCAGGTGGTTAGAGCGTTGGACTAGTTAACTGTAAGGTTGCAAGATTGAATCCCCGAGCTGACAAGGTAAAAATCTGTCATTCTGCCCCTGAACAAGGCAGTTAACCCACTGTTCCTAGGCCGTCATTGAAAATAAGAATGTGTTCTGACTTGCCTAGTTAAATAAAGGCGTAAAAAATATTTTAAAATCGGCAAAATCGGCGTGCCAAAATACCGATTTCCAATTGTTATGAAAACTTGAAATCGGCCCTAATTAATCCTCCATTCCAATTAATCGGTCGACCACTGGTTTGTACACAGTTCATGCATCAGCTCCAGTAGCCAGCCTCGTCTATGGCCTGTGGTTTGGCAGAGAGATCATCACTGCATTAATGTGTTTCCCATGAGAGGATACAGCTGTCCTTGAGTAAGGCACTTAACCACTACTGCCTCAGAGAAACTCTCAGCTATGCAAAGGCTAATAACTAAAGTGTCCCTCATGGTTTAGCCTAACAAAAAGGTGTAATTTAGGCAATAAAATAATATCAGTGTTTCAATACGTCATATAGCATATAGAATTTGTTTACCCTACTTCTTTTCACATTCTTAGCAATCTTCTTTCTAAAACAAATTCTATATGCTATATGACATGTACTGTGCAACTGGGTACTGGACTTCCTGACGGGCCGCCCCCAGGTGGTGAGGGTAGGTAACAACATCTCCACCCTGCTGATCTTCAACACTGGGGCCACACAAGGGTGCGTTCTGCGCCCTCTCCTGTACTCCCTGTTCACCCACGACTGCGTGGCCATGCACGCCTTCAACTCAATCATCAAGTTTGCGGACGACACTACAGTGGTAGGCTTGATTACCAACAACGACGATACGGCCTACAGGGAGGAGGTGAGGGCCCTTGGAGTGTGGTGTCAGGAAAATAACCTCACACTCAACGTCAACAAAACAGATGAGATGATTGTGGACTTCAGGAAACAGCAGAGGGGGCACCCCCCTATCCACATCGATGGGACAGTAGTGGAGAGGGTAGTAAATTTTAAGTATCTTGGCGTACACATCACGGACAATCTGAATTGGTCCACCCACACAGACAGCGTCGTGAAGAAGGCACAGCAGCGCCTCTTCAACCTCAGGAGGCTGAAGAAATTTGGCTTGTCACCAAAAGCACTCACAAACTTCTACAGATGCAAAATTGAGAGCATCCTGTCGGGCTGTATCGTCGGCTGGTACGGCAACTGCTCCGCCCATAACCGTACGGCTCTCCAGAGGGTAGTGAGGTCTGCACAACGCATCACCGGGGGCAAACTACCTGCCCTCCAGGACACCTACACCACCCGATGTCACAGGAAGGCCATAAAGATCATCAAGGACAACAACCACATGAACCACTGCCTGTTCACCCCGCTATCATACAGAAGGCGAGGTCAGTACAGGTGCATCAAAGCATGGACCGAGAGACTGAAAAACAGCTTCTATCTCAAGGGCATCAGACTGTTAAACAGCCACCACTAACATTGAGTGGCTGCTGCCAACACACTGACTCAACTCCAGCCACTTTAATAATGGAAATTGATGGAAATTGATGTAAAAATATATCACTAGCCACTTTAAACAATGCTACTTAATATAATGTTTACATGCCCTACATTACTCATCTCATATGTATATACTGTACTCTATATCATCTACTGCATCTTTATGTAATACATGTATCACTAGCCACTTTAAACTATGCCACTTTGTTTACATACCCTACATTTCTCATCTCATATGTATATACTGTACTCGATACCATCTACTGCATCTTGCCTATGCCGTTCTGTACCATCACTCATTCATATGTCTTTATGTACATATTCTTTATCCCTTTACACTTGTCATAAGGTGAATGCACCAATTTGTAAGTCGCTCTGGATAAGAGCGTCTGCTAAATGACTTAAATGTAAATGTAAATGTAGTAGTTTTGGAATTGTTAAGTTAGATTACTCGTTGGTTATTACTGCATTACTGCACTGTTGATTTGATTTGATTTAAAGAGTTTATACACTGTTTGCCATGCTTGTTCAATGAACCATAAACAATTAATGAACATGTACCTGTGGAACGGTCGTTAAGACACTAACAGCTTACAGATGGTAGGCAATTAAGGTCACAGTTATGAAAACTTAGGAAATTAAAGAGGCCTTTCTACTGACTCTGAAAAACACCAAAAGAAAGATGCTCAAGGTCCCTGCTCATCTGCGTGAACGTGACTTAGGCATGCTGCAAGGAGGCATGAGGACTGCAGACGTGGCCAGGGTAATAAATTGCAAAGTCCGTACTGTGAGACGCCTAAGGGAGACAGGACGGACAGCTGAGCGCCCTTGCAGTGGCAGACAACTTGAAACAACACCTGCACATCACACCTGCAGGACAGGTACAGGATGGCAACAACAACTGCCCGAGTTACACCAGGAACGCACAATCCCTCCATCAGTGCTCAGACTGTTCGCAATAGGCTGAGAGAGGCTGGACTGAGGGCTTGTAGGCCTGTTGTAAGGCAGGTCCTCACCAGACATCACCGGCAACAACGTCGCCTATAGGCACAAACCCACCGTCGCTGGACCAGACAGGACTGGCAAAAAGTGCTCTTCACTGACGAGTCGCGGTTTTGTCTCACCAGGGGTGATGGTCGGATTCGCGTTTATCATCAAAGGAATGAGCGTTACACTGAGGCCTGTACTCTGGGGCGGGTTTCGATTTAGAGATGGAGGGTCCGTCATGGTCTGGGGCGGTATGTCACAGCATCATCGAACTGAGCTTGTTGTCATTGCAGGCAATCTCAACGCTGTGCATTACAGGGAAGACATCCTCCTCCCTCATCTGGTACCCTTCCTGCAGGCTCATCCTGACATGTCCCTCCAGCATGACAATGCCACCAGCCATACTGCTCGTTATGTGCGTGATTTCCTGCAAGACAGGAATGTCAGTGTTCTGCCATGGCCAGCAAAGAGCCCGGATCTCAATCCCATTGAGCACATCTGGGACCTGTTGGATCGGAGGGTGAGGGCTAGGGCCATTCTCCCCAGAAATGTCCAGGAACTTGCAGGTGCCTTGGTGGAAGAGTGGGGTAACATCTCACAGCAAGAACTGGCAAATTTGGTGCAGTCCATGAGGAGGAGTAGCACTGCAGTACTTAATGCAGCTGGTGGCCACACCAGATACTGACTGTTACTTTTGATTTTGACCCCACCCCCCTTTGTTCAGGGACACATTATTCCATTTCTGTTAGTCACATGTTTGTGGAACTTGTTCAGTTTATGTCTCAGTTGTTGAATCTTGTTATGTTCATACAAATATTTACACATGTTAAGTTTGCTGAAAATAAACGCAGTTGACAGTGAGAGGGCGTTTCGTTTTTTGCTGAGTTAAGATTCCTATAAATATTTGTCTGTGGTGAACGGTCATAAACTGAACATAATCCGAGATAAATGAGATCATATTCCAAAAGGAGCCGTAATAGCCCTCCATCACTCTGAGACATTGGCCACTGCCTGTAAAAGAACATAACACTTTGGAAACGTTGAGGTCAATTACCCGCAGTAAGCCCCAGCACCTCAGAGCACAGATTATTTCACAGACGACTTCTGGGAAAGATAATCAATGTTCCTAGCTGTCAACCTGAGCAACCTCGATCCCCAGGCTTTGAGGACCAGAATAACCTCAGTTTTAGAGACCTGCTGCACATCCCTGAAACTGTTATCATTTGATTATTTAACCTAATCTGGCCAGTTTTATCATATCAATGTATATTAAGCAAGTATTATCCGGAGACATGGAAATCGTCATGTCTCTTACTGAGATCACACACAAAGACAAGGGAAAGCACACATCTACACATTAAAGTGAATCTAAGAGAGTGAAGACATTGACTTCAAAATGATACTTTGTTCCTATTGCCTAATCCCAGTCAGATAACACAGAAAAAAAGTATATAGTGTATGTTTTGTTGTTAGCAAACGAATACAAAACTGTGCATCGAGACGTTATTTCCGTTCGATGAAATCCAGATAAATTGAGGGCTGTGAAAGAAGACGATAAGCTGACCTCACAGCTGTGAACATCAGATAAACAAAATCAAGTCTCCAAGGATTTGGGGGAAACCTCGTTGGCGTGCGACAGTGTGTCTTAATTCCCTTTAAATCCTCTACATCCTCACTCAACCCGCAATCAATGCCACAGAAAAGTAAGTATCCAAATGACAGTGGGAGTGTAGAGACGGAGAAGTACTAGAACTAGAGCCATAGGCAAGGGAAGAGAGGATTAAAGCTATTGTATTACACTTAGAAATATGAGAAATATGTGCAAAATGTGAAGCCACAGGATTTGGATACCTAGTATGTTGGAGCTTAATCTCACCTCGTGTTGTATATGGTAACGAGTGACAACGCTCCACTAGATACTTGACCTTACAATACCTTTACATTGACAATCCATGCTGCAGTATAAAACCAGCATCACACTGTCGTCACCTAAAATCAAAATGATACTGTCTGCCCATGGCTGCATTGCTGAGCATTTGAGACAAATGTTGATGTTATTAGTATGACAGTGTAACACTGCATATCGAAAGCGTCTTTCTTCCAGAAATATCCTTTCATTTTGGCCCAAAGCTAATAAAAAGTATAATAACACACAATGTCATATAATGTCTATATTTCATCAGGGAGTTAGCAAGAGAAAGTGTCATCTCCGCTCTCTCATCATACCCCACACAGCCATTACAATCCATTTAGCCTCTCCTCACTATCAGTAATGGTTTTTACCATCACAGTTCAGCCTTTTATTGCTCTGAATTTATTTATCCGATTTAAAAAATAAAAAAAACAACATGGCCTAGCTACTACTCTGGTAATTCATAGTACAATTTTCTTTGGCCAGTGAAGCAAACCCCTACGGTAAATCGACTATTAGACACAAATATATGGCCCAAAGTGGGTATCGTAAGACTTCCATGCAAACAACCTCTGGATGCTCAACTCAACACTCAACGTCCCCCGAGACAACAGCCTTAAAGGACAGAGCTAGAAGACACATCACGCCCACTGCATTAATTATTCACTGCATGAAGTTCTTGTCGGGAGCAGATAAATGTGTCTTTTAAAATTCCTCTGTGCTCTCCACTGCAATTTGTTTGGGGAAAAGAGCACTGTTGCCTGAGAGTTATCATCCACTTTATCTCCCAAATGCCTGTCCCCAAAAACAAGCGCAATCCACTAAATTGAATGTGGAAAATGCAGGGTTTGCACTGAGGGTGATCACATTAGTTTGAATAAAAGCCAACAGAGAGTGCGTGTGAGCGCACTTGTGTTTGCGTGCGTGTGTGTGTGTGTGTGTGTGTGTGTGTGTGTGTGTGTGTGTGTGTGTGTGTGTGTGTGTGTGTGTGTGTGTGTGTGTGTGTGTGTGTGTGTGTGTGTGTGTGTGTGTGTGTGTGTGTGTGTGTGTGTGTGTGTGTGTGTTTGTGCGTGTGTGTGTGTGTGTGTGTGAACATCAAAGCATCTCTTCCACATCACACGCTCTCATGTTAAATGCAATGTCTACACCATTTACGGTCCCCCATGGATTACAGAGCACTACAAAGAAATGCAATTTACTAGAACTGACAACGATGACATTATTACAGCTAGTTGGTGATAAGCAACATTGCGATATCCTCGGTGACCCCCATGGTTTCTTTCCCCTGGTAATCAGGAGTAGTGACAGAGCTGAGCCAGTGGGCAACTCTAGGCCTTTTCCTCATCATGCCTGGGAACAAAACAAACATCTCTCCCTGATCCTGTCCTCTACATAATAGACTTCACTCACGTCTCTCCCACTTCATTTCACCTCCGCTCCAAAACACAGAACCCCCTTGATGTCCCCCATGAGTAGCATGTCCTTTACAGAGGTTGTAAATGCTGCTCCACTGTATCAAGCAGAGACTACCATAATACATGCTAAAAGCAATTGGCACTGGTGTGTACGAGGCTAAATATCTTGTCGTCGACATCACTTTGTTGATTATGATTAGCATTTTGCAGCAGACATCCATTGTCCGATTCTCTAGCTATTAGCCTTGAGGTAATGCTCTGTGAATTCTTTCTCAGACTGGTGCACTGCCATACGGAGTACTTTGAAGTCATATAAAGTGGCTTTATGAGAGGTCCTCTACTTCCAAGACAGACCAATAAAATCCAGCCAAAATGAGTGATGTATACAGCCCTCTGGTTTTCTAGGCCTGTGACTGGCATTTAATTGGACGTCCTGCAAAGCTCTCTGCTATAGTGTGAACAGCTGTATGTCAGCCCATTGTTTATTAAAGTGATCCAACCCCCTTGGAAAGTGTGGAGTAAATCTCTAAGTATAGTGTCTGTACAGGCGCCTTCTCTTGTACTACCCTGTCTGTCTATATGTGTTGAGGTTTAATGGCAGGAACAATAAATCAAAATCCCATTTTATTCATCACATGCTTCATCAACGACTGGTGTGGACTAACAATGAAATGTTCTCTGGGCCTTTCCAACAATGCAGAATGCAAGAAAGTAGAGGAATAATAGAAAAGTAAAACACGTAATAATACAAGTAATAATAGATACACAATGAGTAACGCTAACTTGTTGTACTAGTTGTGCAGGGGGTACGAGGGCATTGAGGTAGATATGAACATATAACTAGTAATAAAGTGACAGATAAGACACAGTAGCAGCAGCGTGATGTAATGAGAAAAAAACGTTTGTGCGGAAAAAGGTCGATGCAAAAAAGTGCATCTACCGAAACACTCACCTCATCTGTCCCAAATGTGTTGTTTTTCTGTCATGCTACAGTACTTTCCTGTGTCTAACTAATTAACACAGTGACTCACTCACACATAGCATGATGACGTCCAGCAGTCAAATTTGAGAGTAGTTTTTAAGTCTTTATAAACCTGTCATGAAAATGTCTGGTTTGTGTGTAAATAAAAGAAAACACTATGTCACAGTTTGAAACACTGAAGTGAAAAGTCAGCAAAGCCATTTCCTTCTCTTAGTGGACATTTGTTACAAAGTCTTGGGAGTGAGGTAAAAACTGTGAAAAATGGTCCAATTGGCCCGCTCAGCAGTTCAACCCACACTGAGACATTATTGGAATTGTACAGGACTGTGAAATAAATGTCCCCACTTTGAACCAAATGAGAAAAAAAATCGAATCATTTTTTACTTGAGTGCAGATCTGCTCCTAGCTTCCTTTTTGGAGATGGACTGCTCCTCAAGAAACAAAATATCACTGTTTAAAGGTAAGGGGACATATTGCACTGAGAATGAGTAGGTATGTGTGAAACTTTCATTTTGGTAGTGAGGGAACATGAATCAAATAAAAATGGTTATGATAGAATGCAGTGCAGGTAAGGGATGTCTTCTGAGCTTCCTTTTAATTAACCACAAAAAGGTTAAACAAATTCAGGATAATTTCAGGAGAGATTAAGACAAGTTTGATTAAATTAGAGCAAATGCACTTCCTGATACATTATCAGTGTTTTTGCTCACTGAGGTTATGGTATTTCAGAGCATGTTTCAGATTACGCAACAGTGCCTAGCAGTATACTGGTCTATAGCCAAGTAAAACTCTACTCCACAATGTACTTCACATCCACGGAGTTGAGCGGTGACTAGTGTGGGTTGACTAAAGCTCCGACATCGTCCCTTTTAATTGCGGGATTAGTCTGTGGTCGCTGAAAATCCGTAGTTTTTGATAAAAACTCTATTTTATGTGATGCCGGAGCTCCAGTTACCCCACGCCGGTTACCTCAACTCCGTTGATGTGAAGTACATCGTGGAGTTAAGTTTTACTTGGCTAATTGGTCTACCGTTATGTGACGCGCATGCTGCTGCTGTCCTCTGCAGGTCACATTTGGAACTGCATAAACCGTCCTCTCCTCCCTCGTGTTATGATGTTTCCAGTGAACTATAAATTATGTCCCTATAAAGCAGGGTTTCCTAAACGGGTCCTCAGGACCCCAAGGGGTGCACGTTGGGATTGGGGGGGGGGGGTTGTATTGGCAGATTCATTCAAGTAGATGTTTTATGGTTAAATAGTAAGGTGTATAAGGTACAGTGTGAGGTAATATATAATAATGTTTTAATTTAACCTGCTAGTCATTTCTGGGCTACCAGTCTGCTAGACATTGCCACTGACAAATTGTTTTCTATTTTTAAAAAATTATAAAGACATTGAGGGAATTATATATGAACATGTATCATTTTGAAGAGAGTTGTGCAATAACTGATGGGACTACAAATAAAGAAGACTGCACAATCCATATCACTTCACTGGCCACACTTTAGTCACTTGAAACTTCTAAGGATTCTTAGGGGCGGTTTCGCACTTTTAAACTGGACTAACTGAAATTGCATTTCTCAGACATGGTTTAAAATAGTCTCAGATTTGCCCTTGTCTTGATTTAAAAAGTCTGATTTTGAGAAGGATGATTAGAGTTCATCTAGATCTACACTGAACATAAATATAAACGTAACATGTAAAATGTTGGTCCCATGTTTCATGAGCTGAAATAAAATATCCCAGGAATTTTACATACACACAAAAAGCTTATTTCTCTCAAATGTTATGCTCAAATGAGTTTACATCCCTTTTAGTGAGCATTTCATCTTTGCCAAGATAATCCATCCACCTGACAGGTGTGGCATATCAAGAAGTAGACAATAAAGGGCCACTCTAAAATGTGCAGTTTTGTCACACAACACAATGCCACAAATGTTTCAAGTTGAGGGAGCATGCAATTGACATGCTGTCTACAAAATGTCCACCAGAGATGTTGCCAGAATATTGAATGTTAATTGCTCTGCCATAAGCCGCCTCCAATGTCGTTTTAGAGAATTTGGCAGTACCAACCGGCCTCACAACCGCAGACCACGTGAATGGCATCGTGTGGGGGCGAACAGTTTGCTGATGTCAACAATGTGAACAGAGTGCCCCATGGTGGCGGTGAGGTTATGGTATGGGCAGGCATAAGCTACAGACAATGAACACAATTGCATTTTATCGATGGCAATTTGAATTCACAGAGATACTGTGATGAGATCCTAAGGCCCATTGTTGTGCCATTCTTCCGCCGCCATCACCTCATGTTTCAGCATTATAATGCACGGCCCCATGTGGCAAGAATCCATACACTATTCCTGGAAGCTCAAAATGGAGCAGTTCTTCCATGGCCTGCATACTCACCAGACATGTCACCCATTGAGTTTGTTTGGGATGCTCTGAACAAACGTGTACAACAGCGTGTTCCAGTTCCCACCAATATCCAGCAACATCATACAGCCGTTGAAGAGTGGGAGAACATTCCACAGGCCACAATCAACAGCCTGATCAACCCTATGCGAAGGAGATGTGTTATGATGCATGAGGTAAATGGTGGTCACACCAGATACGGACTGGTTTTCTGACACACGCCCCTACTTTTTTTTTGAAGGTATCTGTGACCAGCAGATCTGTATTCCCAGTCATGTGAAATCTTAGAAATGGTTGCCTGTTGCGTTTATATTTTTGTTCAGTATAAGTGAAGGCTTAAATTTAACCTGGCCAGAGGCAGGTTTAACTTCAGATGAATGGATGTTGACCCCCTCCTTGGCAATGGAGGACAATTGATTACCTGGACTATTTCAACGATGATCAAAGAGCACCACCAAGGCCAGACAGAAGGGTGGTTATAGACAGAAGCAACCCAGTGAATGATTTTGATTAAATCGATTTCCGTGACCATTTCTGTATGTACAAAATAAAATGCAGCTGACATTTGTTTGCTTGATCCAAGGCTTTCATCTGAATCTCTTTGGGGAAGTCCCATCCCTCCATGTACTGATCACCTTGAGTTTTTTGGCATCTGGAACCTTCCATTGTGAAACAGAACATTTGTGTGGTGTATGTGAACCGACTCTATACAGAATAGTCCACAAAGTCTGCAATGCTATATGTGAACTAAAAGACAATTACATCAAGTTTGCTGATGCTGCTGCCCAAGCCACCTGCAAGGTATAGTTCTATAAATATGGAGTCATTGGCTGTATGATGTCGTATTCCCATCAAGTGTCCCTCTACAGCTGATGCTGAGGAGTACTGGAATCTTAACTGGTTCACAATAAATGTACAAAGTGTGTTCACTCCCAATTTGCAGTTCTCCAACATTGTATGTTGAAAAGGTGCATCTAATGACTTAAGGATCCTCTTTGTATGCTCAGCTTGAAGGGGGACAGCAGAGTTGAATCATACTTGGTAACAGTGGGTACGCACAAACCGACTGCTTGTTCACCCCCTATCTTCACACAAACGGACCTGAGCAACAAAGGCACAACCAAGCTCATATCCACACCAGAGATGTAGTTGAGCGCATGTTTGTTGTATGGACGAGTCATTTCCATTGTCTCAGAAACACACTGTGCTTTCAACAAAGCTGCTGCGTTGTCATAATTACAAAAGCAGTGCTTCACAATTACCTCACACATGGCTGCCCAGATCCTCGCATTGAAGATGAGAATGACCCAGATGTTCCAATAGTTGAAGCGGACAATAACAGAAATGGTCAAGCCTGCAGAGATAGATTGTGATTGAAGCAAACAACACCCATGTATTGGTAACAAAAAGGTTTCTAATTCACAAGTGGAAATGTCAAGACCCGCAACTGGTGCTGCTTCGTGTTTCTCTCCTCCTCCTTCATAGCCAGCTCAACATGCAGGATTTGCATCTTCATATCATGCCCTTTTAAATACATTAGATTGCACTCGTGAAATTCCATGGGCAGTTTCTCATGCATGCTCAGCCTCTTTGTCTTTGTCCTCCGGCCCGGATTAGTAACAGAATCTTCCCTCTTGGCTGCTGCAGATGTAACGAGCTGACCTTCCTGTTAAGACAAGTCCCCTCCAAGCTACGGTGATCTGCCTCTAGAAAATGATGACATTGCTGCATTAGAGAACATGTCAAGAGTTGAGGTCATTACATAATTATTATTATGGGAGTGCAAGAGATGACTGACAGCATGACATATTCCCTGCAGTCCAGGGATGATACATGTTGAATGAATGTGTCCTACCAAATGAGGATTGGAACGGTCCCCCATCTTAACTGTCCAAATGGTCATCATCTGGGATTTTTTATTTATTTTACCTTTATTTAACCAGGTAGGCTAGTTGAGAACAAGTTCTCATTTGCAACTGCGACCTGGCCAAGATAAAGCATAGCAGTGTGAGCAGACAACACAGAGTTACACATGGAGTAAACAATTAACAAGTCAATAACACAGTAGAAAAAAAGGGGGAGTCTATATACAATGTGTGCAAAAGGCATGAGGAGGTAGGCGAATAATTACAATTTTGCAGATTAACACTGGAGTGATACATGATCAGATGGTCATGTACAGGTAGAGATATTGGTGTGCAAAAGAGCAGAAAAGTAAATAAATAAAAACAGTATGGGGATGAGGTAGGTGAAAATGGGTGGGCTATTTACCAATAGACTATGTACAGCTGCAGCGATCGTTTAGCTGCTCAGATAGCTGATGTTTGAAGTTGGTGAGGGAGATAAAAGTCTCCAGCTTCAGCGATTTTTGCAGTTCGTTCCAGTCACAGGCAGCAGAGTACTGGAACGAAAGGCGGCCAAATGAGGTGTTGGCTTTAGGGATGATCAGTGAGATACACCTGCTGGAGTGCGTGCTACGGATGGGTGTTGCCATCGTGACCAGTGAACTGAGATAAGGCGGAGCTTTACCTAGCATGGACTTGTAGATGACCTGGAGCCAGTGGGTATGGCGACGAATATGTAGCGAGGGCCAGCCGACTAGAGCATACATACCTTCCAGAGGTTGCTGGCTATCAATGATCCTGGTCAACAAGTCCCCCAGCTTTTTTTTTTCTCTCTCTCGGTCGCTGGTCTATACAGTCTTGAAACGCTCCCTTTGAGCAACAGCATGTCTTCTTTAAGTAGATTTTTATGTTTTTCCACAGGACCTTAGAAGGACAAGACAACATAGAAATGTTATTAGTAATTATGTATGGTATGGTTTGTGTTACATTTCTGTCACACAAATACATTTAGGCCCCACTATGTTGTGTTACACAAGACAACTAACATTCCAAAGTGACTCTGATTTGTACAAGTGGGCCAACAATAAATACAGTATCTTACCTGAAGTTGTTGTAGCATCCTTTTTGTTAAACTTTTTTCTTTTGAGATGAATTCATTACAAATGGTAGTCCAGGCATTCTTATTCTTGTTTTTTGTTTGTCCTCGTTAACCTCTTGAAACAAATTTTTCTTCAAAGTCATTGAAATTCTTTGAACATTTTCTTTTACCTCCATCCATTGTTTTGTTTCTGTGACTTGCTCCAATTCCACACAATACTTATGTATTAGTGTCCCATCCCTGGTTTTTGAATCATCCTCAGGTCAGCACCAAGTGCGGGCGGCAGGGTAGCCTAGTGGTTAGAGCATTGGACTAGTAACCGACTAGAAACCGAAAGGTTACAAGTTCAAATCTCCAAGCTGACAAGGTGAAAAATCTGACTTTCTGCCCCTGAACTGTCATGTTTGTCATTTATTATCATGTCTTGTCCCTGTGCTCCCCATTCTATTCGTTTCCCTCTGCTGGTCTTATTTGGTTCTTTCCCTCCTTCTATCCCTCTCTCTCCCCCTCCCTCTCTCACTCTCTCGCTCTCTCTTCTCTCTATCGTTCCGTTCCTGCTCCCAGCTGTTCCTATTCCCCTAATCATCATTTAGTCTTCCCACACCTGTTCCCGATCCTTTCCCCTGATTAGAGTCCCTATTTATTCCTTTGTGTTCCGTTCCTGTCCCGTCGGTTCCTTGTTTAGTATTCACCATGCTGTGATTGCGTTTCGCCCTGTCCTGTCGTGTTTTTGCTGTGATTGTGTATCGCCCTGTCCTGTCGTGTTTTTGCCTTCATCAGATGCTGCGTGTGAGCAGGTGTCTCTGTCAACTACGGCCTGCGCCTACCCGGCGACCTGCAGTCTGTGGCCGCTTCTCCAGTTATTCCCCTCTACAGACTAGAGGATTTCTGTTATTCCCTGTTTGGACTTAAATAAACTCTGTTTCTGTTAAGTCGCTTTTGGGTCCTCTTTCACCTGCATGACAGAAGGAACCGACCAAGGAATGGACCCAGCGACTTCAGACGCTCGTTACACTGCCGTCGAGATCCAAGGAGCCATGCTCGGCAGACACGAGCAGGAATTGTCTGCTGCTCGCCATGCCGTGGAGAACCTGGCCGCTCAGGTTTCCGACCTCTCTGGACAGTTCCAGAGTCTACGTCTCGTGCCACCTGTTACTTCCTGGCCTGCCGAGCCTCCAGAACCTAGGGTTAATAACCCACCTTGCTACTCCGGGCAGCCCACTGAGTGCCGCTCCTTTCTCACGCAGTGTGAGATTGTGTTCTCTCTCCAACCCAACACATACTCTAGAGAGAGAGCTCGGGTTGCTTACGTCATTTCACTCCTTACTGGCCGGGCTCGAGAATGGGGCACAGCTATCTGGGAGGCAAGGGCTGATTGCTCTAACAAGTTCCAGAACTTTAAAGAGGAGATGATTCGGGTTTTTGACCGTTCAGTTTTTGGTAGGGAGGCTTCTAGGGCCCTGGCTTCCTTATGCCAAGGTGAACGGTCCATAACGGATTATTCTATTGAGTTTCGCACTCTTGCTGCCTCTAGTGAGTGGAACGAGCCGGCGCTGCTCGCTCGTTTTCTGGAGGGACTCCACGCAGTGGTTAAGGATGAGATTCTCTCCCGGGAGGTTCCTTCAGATGTGGACTCTTTGATTGCTCTCGCCATCCGCATAGAACGACGGGTAGATCTTCGTCACCGGGCTCGTGGAAGAGAGCTCGCATCAACGGTGTTTCCCTGCTCCGCATCGCAACCATCTCCCTCCTCTGGCTCAGAGTCTGAGCCCATGCAGCTGGGAGGGATTCGCATCTCGACTAAGGAGAGGGAACGGAGGATCACCAACCGCCTGTGCCTCTATTGCGGAGTTGCTGGACATTTTGTTAATTCATGTCCAGTAAAAGCCAGAGCTCATCTGTAAGCGGAGGGCTACAGGTGAGCGCAACTACTCAAGTCTCTCCATCAAAATCCTGTACTACTTTGTCGGTCCATCTACGCTGGACCGGTTCGGGTGCTACATGTAGTGCCTTGATAGACTCTGGGGCTGAGGGTTGTTTCATGGACGAAGCATGGGTTCGGAAACATGACATTCCTTTCAGAGAGTTAGATAAGCCTACGCCCATGTTCGCCTTAGATGGTAGTCATCTTCCCAGTATCAGATTTGAGACACTACCTTTAACTCTCACAGTATCTGGTAACCACAGTGAGACTATTTCTTTTTTGATTTTTCGTTCACCGTTTACACCTGTTGTTTTGGGTCATCCCTGGCTAGTATGTCATAATCCTTCTATTAATTGGTCTAGTAATTCTATCCTATCCTGGAACGTTTCTTGTCATGTGAAGTGTTTAATGTCTGCCATCCCTCCCGTTTCTTCTGTCCCTACTTCTCAGGAGGAACCTGGCGATTTGACAGGAGTGCCGGAGGAATATCATGATCTGCGCACGGTCTTCAGTCGGTCCCGAGCCAACTCCCTTCCTCCTCACCGGTCGTATGATTGTAGTATTGATCTCCTTCCGGGGACCACTCCTCCTCGAGGTAGACTATACTCTCTGTCGGCTCCCGAACGTAAGGCTCTCGAGGATTATTTGTCTGTGTCTCTTGACGCCGGTACCATAGTGCCTTCTTCTTCTCCGGCCGGGCGGGGTTCTTTTTGTTAAGAAGAAGGACGGTACTCTGCGCCCCTGCGTGGATTATCGAGGGCTGAATGACATAACGGTTAAGAATCGTTATCCGCTTCCCCTTATGTCATCAGCCTTCGAGATTCTGCAGGGAGCCAGGTGCTTTACTAAGTTGGACCTTCGTAACGCTTACCATCTCGTGCGCATCAGAGAGGGGGACGAGTGGAAAACGGCGTTTAACACTCCGTTAGGGCATTTTGAGTACCGGGTTCTGCCGTTCGGTCTCGCCAATGCGCCAGCTGTTTTTCAGGCATTAGTTAATGATGTTCTGAGAGACATGCTGAACATTTTTGTTTTTGTCTATCTTGACGATATCCTGATTTTTTCTCCGTCACTCGAGATTCATGTTCAGCACGTTCGACGTGTTCTACAGCGCCTTTTAGAGAATTGTCTCTACGTAAAGGCTGAGAAGTGCTCTTTTCATGTCTCCTCCGTTACTTTTCTCGGTTCCGTTATTTCCGCTGAAGGCATTCAGATGGATTCCGCTAAGGTCCAAGCTGTCAGTGATTGGCCCGTTCCAAGGTCACGTGTCGAGTTGCAGCGCTTTTTAGGTTTCGCTAATTTCTATCGGCGTTTCATTCGTAATTTCGGTCAAGTTGCTGCCCCTCTCACAGCTCTTACTTCTGTCAAGACGTGTTTTAAGTGGTCCGGTTCCGCCCAGGGAGCTTTTGATCTTCTAAAAGAACGTTTTACGTCCGCTCCTATCCTCGTTACTCCTGACGTCACTAGACAATTCATTGTCGAGGTTGACGCTTCAGAGGTAGGCGTGGGAGCCATTCTATCCCAGCGCTTCCAGTCTGACGATAAGGTTCATCCTTGCGCTTATTTTTCTCATCGCCTGTCGCCATCTGAGCGCAACTATGATGTGGGTAACCGTGAACTGCTCGCCATCCGCTTAGCCCTAGGCGAATGGCGACAGTGGTTGGAGGGGGCGACCGTTCCTTTTGTCGTTTGGACAGACCATAAGAACCTTGAGTACATCCGTTCTGCCAAACGACTTAATGCCCGTCAAGCTCGTTGGGCGTTGTTTTTCGCTCGTTTCGAGTTTGTGATTTCTTACCGTCCGGGTAGCAAGAACACCAAGCCTGATGCCTTATCCCGTCTGTTTAGTTCTTCTGTGGCTTCTACTGATCCCGAGGGGATTCTTCCTTATGGGCGTGTTGTCGGGTTAACAGTCTGGGAATTGAAAGACAGGTTAAGCAAGCACTCACGCACACTGCGTCGCCGCGCGCTTGTCCTAGTAACCTCCTTTTCGTTCCTGTTTCCACTCGTCTGGCTGTTCTTCAGTGGGCTCACTCTGCCAAGTTAGCTGGTCATCCCGGTGTTCGAGGCACTCTTGCGTCTATTCGCCAGCGCTTTTGGTGGCCGACTCAGGAGCGTGACACGCGCCGTTTCGTGGCTGCTTGTTCGGACTGCGCGCAGACTAAGTCGGGTAACTCTCCTCCTGCCGGTCGTCTCAGACCGCTCCCCATTCCTTCTTGACCATGGTCTCACATTGCCTTAGACTTCATTACCGGTCTGCCTTTGTCTGCGGGGAAGACTGTGATTCTGACGGTTGTCGATAGGTTCTCTAAGGCGGCACATTTCATTCCCCTCGCTAAACTTCCTTCCGCTAAGGAGACGGCACAAATCATTATTGAGAATGTATTCAGAATTCATGGCCTCCCGTTAGACGCCGTTTCAGACAGAGGCCCGCAATTCACGTCACAGTTTTGGAGGGAGTTCTGTCGTTTGATTGGTGCGTCCGTCAGTCTCTCTTCCGGGTTTCATCCCCAGTCTAACGGTCAAGCAGAGAGGGCCAATCAGACGATTGGTCGCATACTACGCAGCCTTTCTTTCAGAAACCCTGCGTCTTGGGCAGAACAGCTCCCCTGGGCAGAATACGCTCACAATTCGCTTCCTTCGTCTGCTACCGGGTTATCTCCGTTTCAGAGTAGTCTGGGTTACCAGCCTCCTCTGTTCTCATCCCAGCTTGCCGAGTCCAGCGTTCCCTCCGCTCAAGCGTTTGTCCAACGTTGTGAGCGCACCTGGAGGAGGGTGAGGTCTGCACTTTGCCGTTACAGGGCACAGACGGTGAGAGCCGCCAATAAACGCAGGATTAAGAGTCCAAGGTATTGTTGCGGCCAGAGAGTGTGGCTTTCCACTCGCAACCTTCCTCTTACGACAGCTTCTCGTAAGTTGACTCCGCGGTTCATTGGTCCGTTCCGTGTCTCCCAGGTCGTCAATCCTGTCGCTGTGCGACTGCTTCTTCCGCGACATCTTCGTCGCGTCCATCCTGTCTTCCATGTCTCCTGTGTTAAGCCCTTTCTTCGCACCCCCGTTCGTCTTCCCTCCCCCCTCCCGTCCTTGTCGAGAGCGCACCTATTTACAAGGTACATAAGATCATGGACATGCGTTCTCGGGGACGGGGTCACCAATACTTAGTGGATTGGGAGGGTTACGGTCCTGAGGAGAGGAGTTGGGTTCCGTCTCGGGACGTGCTGGACCGTTCACTCATCGATGATTTCCTCCGTTGCCGCCAGGATTCCTCCTCGAGTGCGCCAGGAGGCGCTCGGTGAGTGGGGGGTACTGTCATGTTTGTCATTTATTATCATGTCTTGTCCCTGTGCTCCCCATTCTATTCGTTTCCCTCTGCTGGTCTTATTTGGTTCTTTCCCTCCTTCTATCCCTCTCTCTCCCCCTCCCTCTCTCACTCTCTCGCTCTCTCTTCTCTCTATCGTTCCGTTCCTGCTCCCAGCTGTTCCTATTCCCCTAATCATCATTTAGTCTTCCCACACCTGTTCCCGATCCTTTCCCCTGATTAGAGTCCCTATTTATTCCTTTGTGTTCCGTTCCTGTCCCGTCGGTTCCTTGTTTAGTATTCACCATGCTGTGATTGCGTTTCGCCCTGTCCTGTCGTGTTTTTGCTGTGATTGTGTATCGCCCTGTCCTGTCGTGTTTTTTTGCCTTCATCAGATGCTGCGTGTGAGCAGGTGTCTCTGTCAACTACGGCCTGCGCCTACCCGAAGCGACCTGCAGTCTGTGGCCGCTTCTCCAGTTATTCCCCTCTACAGACTAGAGGATTTCTGTTATTCCCTGTTTGGACTTAAATAAACTCTGTTTCTGTTAAGTCGCTTTTGGGTCCTCTTTCACCTGCATGACATGAACAGGCAGTTAACCCACTGTTCCTAGGCTGTCATTGAAAATTTATCTGAAGTTAAGCCAAGTCTCATAAAACCATTTTTAAAATCTGGATTTATTTAAGTAGAATTAGCCTAGTCCTGATTTAAATTAAAAACTCTATCCGCAATGCCGGAACATCCCTTTTTGCAATGAATATGACCGAATACAAACAGTGTAGCTATTCCCTCCGCAAAGCAATCAAACAAGCTAAGCGTCAGTATAGAGACAAAGTAGAGTCGCAATTCAACGGCTCAGACATGAGAGGTATGTGGCAGGGTCTACAGTCAATCACGGACTATAAAAAAATCCCAGACAGGCTAAACAACTTCTTTGCTTGCTTTGAGGACAACACAGTGCCACTAACACGGCCAGCTACCAAAACATGCGAGCTCTCCTTCCCTGCAGCCGACGTGAGCAAAACATTTAAAAGTGTCAACCCTCTCAAGGCTGCAGGCCCAGACGGCATCCCTAGCCGCGTCCTCAGAGCATGCCCAGACCAGCTGGCTGGTGTGTTTACGGACATATTCAAGCAATCCTTATCCCAGTCTGTTGTCCCCACATGCTTCAAGAGGGCCACCATTGTTCCTGTTCCCAAGAAAGCTAAGGTAACTGAGCTAAATGTCTACCACCCCGTAGCACTCACTTCCGTCATCATGAAGTGCTTTGAGAGACTAGTCAAGGACTATATCACCTCCACCCTACCTGACACCCTAGACCCACTCCAATTTGCTTACCACCCCAAGAGGTCCTCAGATGACGCAATCGCAATCACACTGCCCTAACCCATCTGGACAAGAGGAATACCTATGTGAGAATGCTGTTCATCGACTACAGCTCAGCATTTAACACCATAGTACCCTCCAAACTCGTCATCAAGCTCGAGACCCTGGGTCTCGACCCCGCTCTATGCATTTGGGTCCTGGACGTCCTGACGGGCCGCCCCCAGGTGGTGAGGGTAGGTAACAACATGTCTACCCCACTGATCCTCAACACTGGGGCCCCACAAGGGTGCGTTCTCAGCCCTCTCCTGTACTCCCTGTTCACCCACGACTGCGTGACCATGCACGCCTCCAACTCAATCATCCAGTTTGCAGACGACACTACAGTGGTAGGCTTGATTACCAACAATGACGAGACGGCCTACAGGGAGGAGGTGAGGGCCCTCGGAGTGTGGTGTCAGGAATATAAACTCAAAATTCAGAAACAATAAAACAAAGGAGATGATCGTGGACTTCAGGAAACAGCAGAGGGCGCACCCCCCCTATCCACCACGACGGGACAGTAGTGGAGAGGGTAGAAAGTTTTAAGTTCCTCGGCGTACACATCACAGACAAACTGAAATGGTCCAACCACACAGACAGTGTGGTGAAGAAGGCGCAGCAGCACCTCTTCAACATCAGGAGGCTGACGAAATGTGGATTGTCACGAAAAACACCCACAAACTTTTACAGGTGCACAATCGAGAGCATCCTGTCGGGCTGTATCATCGCCTGGTACGGCAACTGCTCCGCCCATAACCGTAAAGCTCTCCAGAGGGTAGTGAGGTCTGCACAACGCATCACCGGGGACAAACTACCTGCCCTCAACGACACCTACACCACCCGATGTCACAGGAAGGCCATAAAGATCATCAAGGACGACCACCACCTGAGCCACTGCCTGTTCACCCCGCTATCATCCAGAAGATGAGGTCAGTACAGGTGCATCAAAGCAGGGACCGAGAGACTGAAAAACAGCTTCTATCTCAAGGCCATCAGACTGTAAAACAGCCACCACTAACATTGTGTGGCTGCTGCCAACACACTGACTCAACTCCAGCCACCGGAAAAATTGATGTAATAAATGTATCACTAGCCACTTTAAACAATGCCACTTCATATAATGTTTACATACCCTACATTACTTGCCATCTTGATGTAATGTATCACTAGCCACTTTAAACTATGCCACATTTATATGTTTACATACCCTACATTTACTCATCTCATATGTATATACTGTACTCTACACCATCCACTGCATCTTACCTATGCCGTTCTATACCATCACTCATTCATACATTTATGTACATATTCATTCCTTTACACTTGTGTGTGTGTATAAGGTAATTGTTGTCAAATTGTTAGTTTAGATTACTCGTTGGATATTACTGCATTGTCGGAACTAGAAGCACAAGCATTTCAGCACACTCGCATTAACATCTGCTAACCATGTGTATGTGACAAATCAAATTTGATTTGAACACCATGTAATTTGGTTAATTGTCCATTTTAACATTGTTATATCCCAGGGAAAGGCTAGTGGAATGTAAACACCTGTTTGGGGTTCGCTTTGGCTGATTCGTCTTTCATTTTGGCTGACATGTACCTCAGATACCCCAACCTTAGTCTTACTGTATAGACAGGTTTGCCTGCTCTCGGCATTTTCTTTTCCATTATTTGTTTTTTATTTAACTAGGCAAGTCAGTTAAGAACAAATTCTTATTTTCAATGACGGCCTAGGAACAGTGGGTTAACTGCCTTGTTCAGGTTGCAAGATCAAATCCCGAGCTGGGCAGAACGACAAATCTGTTGTTCTGCCCAGCTCGGGGATGTCACGTTCTGACCTTTATTTCCTTTGTTTTGTATTTATTTAGTATGGTCAGGGCGTGAGTTGGGTGGGCAGTCTATGTTTGTTTTTCTATGATTTGGGTATTTCTATGTTTCGGCCTAGTATGGTTCTCAATCAGAGGCAGGTGTCATTAGTTGTCTCTGATTGAGAATCATACTTAGGTAGCCTGGGTTGCACTGTTTGTTTGTGGGTGATTGTCTATGTTGATGGCTTATTTCAGCGCAGCTCGCATTAGCTTCACGGTTGTTATTTTGTTTACTGTTTTTGTATAGTGTTTCAGTGTTCAGTTCTTTCTTTATTTAAACATTCAACATGAACACATATCACGCTGCATATTGGTCCTCCGATCCTTCTCGCCTCTCCTCTTCAGATGAAGAGGACGCCCGCGTGACAGGGGATTTGATCTTACAACTTTTTAGATACTAGTCCAATGCTCTAACCACTAGGCTCCCCTGCCACCACATGTCAAATTGAGAAGTTTATATTTTTTATATTTTTTTTATCATCATATTGCCAATTGAATCTATGGACCATACATTTTCAACAAAGGAAAGCATAACTACTGTGCCTGATCCTCCCTGCAACATTTCCACTCTTACCACTGCTACAAGGTGATTTTATAGGTCGCTATGGGAAAACCAATACTCTGGTTTTCAAGGAATAGAGTTACTGTCCTATTGTGAGTTGACCATTTATTAAGGACCTTTATTGAGAACTGATCCCATTATCAATACATATAGTAATATTTACATTCCATAGAAAATCCATATTGATGCATGTTTTCATTTGATACCCTGTCATCATTTAAAAGATTGTGGAACAGGTGTACCATTTCAACATTTCTCTCTCCTTTCTTTGGAGGTAACTAGCTGTGTCAGTGCCAATGAGAACTTGATCTCTTTGGATTCTGACCAACATACTCTGCACCAATCAGCTGTGATTGTATTAGTCATTTGAGTGGAGTTTTCATTCCAAAACAAAACACTGTTAATTTTGTTTGAATAGTCAGTGATTGATATGTGACCACTGCCAAGTTGGGCATTATATGCTGCCGGCTACTGATGTGAGCGCATAAAATTATGTTTTGCCTGACCTTCAGACGGCTATATTGGTCCACTAATACAGGACTCGTAAAGGCCACTAATACAGGACCTTGTTTGGCTGGGTAGCCAGCTCTAGGAAGAGTCTTGGTGGTTCCAAATGTCGTCCATTTAAGAATGATGAAGGCCACTGTGTTCTTCAGGACCTTCAATGCTGCAGAAATGTTTTGGTACCCTTCCCCAGATCTGTCCCTCGACACAATCCTGTCTCGGCGCTCTACGGACAATTCCTACGACCTTATGGCTTTTGTTTTTGCTCTGACATGCAATGTCAACTTATATAGACAGGTGTGTGCACATTTCCAAATCATGTCCAATCAATCAAATGTACCACAGGTGGACTCCAAGTTGTAGAAGCATCTCAAGGATAATCAATGGAAACAGCATGCATCTGAGCTCAACTTCAAGTCTCATAGTAAAGGATCTAAATACTTATGTAAATAAGGTATTTCTGTTTTTTATTTTTAATACATTTGCAAAAATGTCTCAAATCAAATCAAATCAAATCAAATGTATTTATATAGCCCTTCGTACATCAGCTGATATCTCAAAGTGCTGTACAGAAACCCAGCCTAAAACCCCAAACAGCAAACAATGCAGGTGTAAAAGCACGGTGGCTAGGAAAAACTCCCTAGAAAGGCCAAAACCTAGGAAGAAACCTAGAGAGGAACCGGGCTATGTGGGGTGGCCAGTCCTCTTCTGGCTGTGCCGGGTAGAGATTATAACAGAACATGACCAAGATGTTCAAATGTTCATAAATGACCAGCATGGTCAAATAATAATAAGGCAGAACAGTTAAAACTGGAGCAGCAGCACAGTCAGGTGGACTGGGGACAGCAAGGAGCCATCATGTCAGGTAGTCCTGGGGCACGGTCCTAGGGCTCAGGTCCTCCGAGAGAGAGAAAGAAAGAGAGAATTAGAGAGAGCATATGTGGGGTGGCCAGTCCTCTTCTGGCTGTGCCGGGTGGAGATTATAACAGAACGTGGCCAAGATGTTCAAATGTTCATAAATGACCAGCATGGTTGAATAATAGTTACTAAACCTGTTCTCGCTTTGTCTTCATTGAGTATTTTGTGTGGATTGCTGATTATTTTATTTAAATCAATTTTAGAATAAGGCTATAATGTGAAAAAAGTCAAGGGGTCTGAGTACTTTCCAAAGGCATTGTATGTTTTCATTCTCAAAAATATAGACTCTTAGCTTTCATTTGACACCCAATTTTATATCCTCCTATAAATTTCACATGTTTGTGCTCATGAGTCCTTTTCATTGATATGCCCTTACATAGATTTCAAATCAAGGTTATTGGACAGTTCAACGTATGGATGCCTTGAAAAATGCACATTTTCGTTGTGCTAAAAATCATTAGAGACAAGGAATGTTTTATGGCATTCCCATGGTTGGATTAATGCCTACATAATAGAAAAGCAACCAAAAATATGTATTGGGTTCAGATACACAAGTACAATTCAAAAATCACTAACCCCTGAAAATGTTTGTCGATTTTTATTTTCTTCTGAACAGAGGCGATCATTCTTGAGTGCAACAGCAACAAACTGGCAGGTGTCCAGCTCCATTTTGTGAAGAGAATCAGTTTCACACAATTTGCCTTGAAATAGGGCAAGACAACCACAAAAGAGAACTATTGCACACTTGAATGATTTCTACACAGTCCAAGGTCTTCTGTGATTATTGGAAAAGTTTCAAGTCTGTCTCAGAAAAGCTCTTCTTGGTTTCAATGGGCTTGGGTATGATAGGTAGGTGTGCTGAGTGAATGTTTTTTTTCAAGGAATTCTTTGTGGCTCTCACAACAGGAGCAGCCAACTCTGAAATGAGAAGGATGTGATGTCTGCAGGCTTACTAATCAGGTATAGGACTAAACCACCGGCTTCAGTCCATCTCCTGAACATGGATGGTAATCTATCGACACTGACTTAATCACGATTAGTTCAAACAGGATTATAGTGGTGCCGGATGTGAACAAAAGTGCTGAATCTGTAAGACCAATGTTGACATTGTAATGCTATAGGAGAATTGATCAATCTACATGTGGATAATAGTCATGTCATTCCCTTCTATAAGAGTTCAAGGAGACTCTCAAAACACTTTACTCACGGTATGGGTTCCCATAAAAAGATAAGACTACATTTCATTGCCTTTGGATGGGCAAAACAGATGCCGTTGAATAGATATCTAGTGAAAATATTCCAAATTCAACCCCTGAATATAATCAATAAACACAACACCAGAACACCTTGGTCTCTCTGCTTACGGGTCCTTTGATAATAGAAACTCCTCAAAGCCCCTATTGATAAGTCACCCTCTGAAAGAAAATATTTATGTTTGAGTTTGCTTGTCCCTGGCTTCCTGTCCAATCAGTGTCTCTCAGCCTGAATTGCTGCCAGTCCCTGGGATGGACGAGTAGCAGACAGCCAGACAGACAGTCCCCTGGCCTCCTCTCCCCTTGTCCTCACCACATCACCATGACATTAAGATGACAGAAATGTCACGGGTGTCAGTGCGGCATCAGACCACAGAATAACATGGGGATATACAGGCATGAAGAGAACAGTACAGCAGAGAGTGAGAAAGTCCAGGAGAGGAGAGTTGATTAGGCCACAGTGGCAGGTGTCATAGCCCCACCTTGTGTTCAACACCAGGAAAGGATTAATACTCGCTAATACATTTAGTGTGTATTAATCCACACTGATTAATACACACTGAATCTCAGGATGTTGAGCCATTTCAATGTATTTTATGTCAGACAGGATCTGATCACTGTGTCTGCCATTGAATAGGGCCGTCAAATAGATTCAACATATAAATGTTGGACAACAAGGGATGCACCGATATGACATTTTTGGTCAATACCGATATCCAACATTTTCCTTGCCAAAAAAATGATACCGATTACAAATATTTAACATTTTAGCTGCCTTTTAAACATTCTAGTACAGTTAAATAGTTAACACACACACACACACACACACACACACACACACACACACACACACACACACACACACACACACACACACACACACACACACACACACACACACACACACACACACACACACACACACACACACACACACACAGACGCAGCGGTCTAAGGCACTGCATCTCAGTGCAAGAGGTGTCACTACAGTACCTGGTTCGAATCCAGGCTATATCACAGCCGGACGTGATTGGGAGTTCCATAGGGCAATTGGCCCAACGTTGTCCGGGTTTGGCCGGGGAAGGCCATAAGAATTCGGTCTTAACTGACTTGCCTAGTTAAATAAAGGTTACACACACATACCACACGCTGACCAAAAAGTTATTTTGTTGGCATTTACGTACTGTATGTCCCCATTACCAGTAAAACATAATCAAAACCTATTTCTTTCACTTACTTGCTGTTCTGTTTCGTTATTCATTTGTTCAGTCGTTTCATTCTCAACCAGGATTTCATCATACATGTTAAGAAGTGAAGATTCAGCTCTGTCTGTCCGTGGACTCTCTTCCTCCGTGCCCACTGTCACTGTGTCCATTTCCATCTTGTCCAGCTATGTCTGTAACATTTCACGTTAACCCTGTTTCTTGTCTGCATCGAAGTAGCGGTCCTTGTACCTAGCATCGAGCATGGTGGCGACACAGTAAAGAGGCTCAGAGAGAATGCCACTAAATCACTTGTTCACAGCCTCCAGTACTTTTGCAAGTTTTAACCCCACGGTCTGTGTCAGCAGTTTTGTTGAACAGGCGTTTCAATGCCATGACAGAGGGTATCATGTCTGCTGCAGACGCAGTGGATGAGCTTATTTCTCCAGTCGGTTGTTCGAATGGAGCGAGGAGTGTGTTCATGTTTCCAAGTTTCAAACATGTTCTCAAATGCCACTGAAATGACAGCAGGTGTATGAGAACCAGCACACTCCAGCCCCATGAGCATGCAATACAGCTTTCCTCAGTACGAAATCCTCGTCGACCCACTGTGCTGTCAGACTCAGCATGCTTATGGGGCTGACATCGCTGGTCCAAATGTCAGTGGGGAAGCTAATAGCAGTGACGCCCATAGAACGTAGCTCATGGATGTGTTTCAACAATAGGGCAACATCTGAGAAATAGCACCTACTGTAGGTGGTGTGTACCGGTGCTCGACCAGTCGGCGAAAGCCAACATCATTTGCGACAGAGAACGGTTGATTGTCAAGGGCAATGATTAGTTTGGCATTAATGGACTTCACCTCTGAGTTGCTGAAATTGTCTTCCTCTTTCAAATGACTGCTCGACTTTAACTTGTTTAGTTGTTGGAAGTGTGCGCTTAGTATTTTTCTGCTTTTGTTCTGTGTAGCGCTGCATTTTTAGTGGTGTCATTACGTCATCTACCGATGTTTTATTTGTATAGTTTTTTTACCCCTTTTTTCTCCCTAATTTCGTGGTATCCAATTGGTCTTGTCTCATCATGGCAACTCCCATACGGACTCGGGAGAGGCCACGGTCGAGAGCCATGCGTCCCCCGAAACACAACCCAACCAAGCTGTGTTATATGGGTACATGTATGGGTACATGGGTACATGGGTACATGTATGCACGTCAGCTTTGACAACGGGTTTTACACATCGGCGTTAAACTAGACATCGGGTGGATGCCGATGTTGGCATTTTTAGCTATAGCGGCCGATTCCGATATGCTCACCGATATATCGTGTATCCCTAATAACAACTGATGTGAGCGCCATCAACATAAAGCCTTTATAATACACCCTGCCGCTGGGGCGGTAGCCTAGTGGTTAGAGCGTTGGACTAGTAACCAGAGGGTTGCAAGTTCAAATCCCTGAGCTGACAAGGTACAAATGAGTTGTTCTGCCCCTGAATAGGCAGTTAACCCACTGTTCCAAGGCTGTCATTGAAAATAAGAATTTGTTCTTAACTGACTTGCCTAATAAAGGTTAAAAAATATATATACACTGCTCAAAAAAATAAAGGGAACACTAAAATAATACATCCTAGATCTGAATGAATGAAATATTCTTATTAAATACTTTTTTCTTTATATAGTTGAATGTGCTGACAACAAAACCACACGAAAAATTATCAATGGAAATCAAATTTATCAACCCATGGATGTCTGGATTTGGAGTCACACTCAAAATTAAAGTGGAAAACCACACTACAGGCTGATCCAACTTTGATGTAATGTCCTTAAAACAAGTCAAAATGAGGCTCAGTAGTGTGTGTGGCCTCCACGTGCCTGTATGACCTCCCTACAACACCTGGGCATGCTTCTGATGAGGTGGCGGATGTTCTCCTGACGGATCTCCTCCCAGACCTGGACTAATGCATCCACCAACTCCTGTACAGTCTGTGGTGCAACGTGGCGTTGGTGGATGGAGCGAGACATGATGTCCCAGATGTGCTCAATTGGATTCAGGTCTGGGGAACGGGCGGGCCAGTCCATAGCATCAATGCCTTCCTCTTGCAGGAACTGCTGACACACTCCAGCCACATAAGGTCTAGCATTGTCTTGCATTAGGAGGAACCCAAGGCCAACCGCACCAGCATATGGTCTCACAAGGGGTCTGAGGATCTCATCTCGGTACCTAATGGCAGTCAGGCTACATGCATATGGAGGGCTGTGCGGTCCCCCAAAGAAATGCCACCCCACACCATGACTGACCCACCGCCAAACCGGTTATGCTGGAGGATGTTGTAGGCAGCAGAACGTTCTCCACGGCATCTCCAGACTCTGTCACGTCTGTCACATGTGCTCAGTGTGAACCTGCTTTCATCTTTGAAGAGCACAGGGCGCCAGTGGCGAATTTGCCAATCTTGGTGTTCTCTGGCAAATGCCAAACGTCCTGCACGGTGTTGGGCTGTAAGCACAACCCCCCACCTTTGGACGTCGGGCCCTCATACCACCCTCATGGAGTCTGTTTCTGATCATTTGAGCAGACACATGCACATTTGTGGTCTGCTGGAGGTCATTTTGCATGCTCTGGCAGTGCTCCTCCTGCTCCTCCTTGCACAAAGGCGGAGGTAGCGGTCCTGCTGCTGGGTTGTTGTGCTCCTACGGCCTCCTCCACGTCTCCTGATGTACTGGCCCGTCTCCTGGTAGCACCTCCATGCTCTGGACACTACGCTGACAGACAAAGCAAACCTTCTTGCCACAGCTCGCATTGATGTGCCATCCTGGATGAGCTGCACTTGTGTGGGTTATAGACTCCGTCTCATGCTACCACTAGAGTGAAAGCACCGCCAGCATTCAAAAGTGACCAAAACATCAGCCAGGAAGCATAGGAACTGATAAGTGGTCTGTGGTCACCACCTGGGGGTGTATTGGGGGTGTCTTGCTAATTGCCTATAATTTCCACCTGTTGTCTATTCCATTTGCACAACAGCATGTGAAATGTATTGTCAATCAGTGTTGCTTCCTAAGTGGATAGTTTGATTTCACAGAAGTGTGATTGACTTGGAGTTACATTGTGTTGTTTAAGTGTTCCATTAATTTTTTTGAGCAGTGTATATATATATATATATATATATATATGCATAATGCTTAACTGAGCTGCTCTCTCAGGTCAAATCTTGGACATTTGATGGCACAATACTTACTTATTCCTCATGATTTGCTGCGGAAGGTATTGAATATGCTGTAGCTAATGCTATGTTGAATATGTTGTAGCTTTAATAACTCTCTATAAAGATGTTATGTCGTTTTCATTTAATTAGTGATTGTGTTATCAGTGGACATGTAGCCTATAACAAACTATAATTCAATATATCAAATATTGATACTACTTCCAAATAATCCTACATTTGCTCAACAGCTTTATCAGTGAAATACTATTTACACCCCATACAATCCACTGACACATTTGCCCAGATGGACCTAATTGAATGTGTTTCTCTCAAGCAGCACAACATCTGTGTTGAATTTGGTGAATCTAATGTCACTCCACTCAACTGTTCAACGCACACAAAAAGCACAACAGCCACGAACTCAAGTTCCAGCCAATCTGAAGACAAGCCTAGTAGGCCCTAACTGTGAACTGCCTCAGGAGACTCAGCATTCCTTCTCCATTGGTTTCGGTGTGGAGAGGGGACCTGATGAACATGGAGGACGAAGTTCCCAATTGTTCTGGGTTTAAACTTATCCACTGCAATTTCCATCACAAAGGCCCTCCGCACAGTGCAGAGCTGACCTTGAGCCTTGTCGGGGGAGACTCAGGAAGTGCTGGTGCTGCAGCCAACTCTATTCACACACTGGCCCGTAGGTCGCTGTCAGGACCTTCCACGGCCGAATGCTATTGTTATGTTGATCTAATGGCTGTGAAGGGTAATCCAAAAGGCCTTCATTAAAATGAGGATCAGAATTCATAAACATTCAATGATGGAGGAACATGGAGGCATTGCATGGGAGGGCTACATTTAATTATTTGATTGAATATGTTTGGATTAAATGGTGTGTCAGTGTGTCATAATGAAGTATCTCACAGTCCATACAGGAGAAGCTCTGCCCTGCACAAGAGAAGCTCTGCCCTGTATGACAGTGTGTTGTATTAGGCTATTTTTGCAAGGAAAGACTTTGTTTGAATTCAAACCTTAAATGTTTGAATGAACATGGCCTTGTGCCTATTACAGCATATTGGATGACTGTCATTCATATTCCATTCATCCAGCTCAAAGTAACATCGATAGGTTGAGGCTCCTACATGATGCTACAATTTTCCCTGTTCCCATCATGAGGTTGTTACAACCTAGCCTATGAATTAAAGTATACAACGTAGGTGATATTTTAGATATTTTTATGTAATCAAGTTGAGAGACAGTGACACATTCAATACTGCCTTGCACACTCTTTCCTCCATTTAGCTGATCTGGGGTGTAATCATTAGTCCAGCAGTTGCAAACGAGAGTGTCTATTGGACAAATTCAGATATGTTTATCCCTGTTTCGTTCAGTTTGCGTCCGTTTAAGAAAAGTTTTTCAACAGAATCTGCGCAATGAATTCACCCCTGAGCACACGCAAACACAGTTCACTTTCATAGCAGCCACGTACAAACAGCTTGTTGTATATACAATTCCTTCTTGCATCTATCTATGTGCTCTCCTCCATTGACCTTTTCCCTTCGCTTGTGGGCTTCAGTGCACAACACATCAGCTGTTTGTGGCGGAAAAAATATTCCAAGCCAAACCTTCATAGTCAACCTAGCTCAGTGTTACTCACTATTTTATTTTGTAAGGGGAGCACTTTGGGTTGAGACAATTATTCAGAGGGCCACACAGATCTTAAATTTTTTGTACTTTTTCTTCCAATATGATCAATTATCAATTGAGAAAAAATTCTGAGCAATAGAGCACATGCAATTGATATGATGTACAGCACATTAGAAACATATACATACACACATCAAATAGGCTACAACACATGTATAAGACCCATATTAAGGGTTACCTCAGTAGTTGGATGAGCGAAAATGTCTCTTCTTGACTGAATTAATTCTAAATGTATAGTCTGTTGTTGCTATCCTTGTGAGGCAATCCATGTGTGCATTGGTCAGTCTGTTTCTCTGTTTTTGTTTCACAATGTTCATTGTTGAAAATGTTGCTTCACATATATAAGTGCTGACAAAAATGGCACTTTTTGCACACACTGCTTCAGAAGTGGATGCTCTGTGTCTGACACAAGGCTCCAGAAATGGGTAACACCTGATCTTAGTTCACCTTGCAATGTGTCAATTGCTCGCAGCTCCACTATCTCACTCTCTATTCCAGCACGGTCAGGACAGAGGGCTGTGATGACAGGGGTCAGAGATCACACTGGCACATGAAAGTGGTTCTCATGAAGTTGAAAAACTCCTTGTACTCAAATCAAATCAAGTGTATTTATATAGCCCTTCTTACATCAGCTGATATCTCAAAGTGCTGTACAGAAGCCCAGGCTAAAACCCCAAACAGCAAGCAATGCAGGTGTAGAAGCATGGTGGCTAGGAAAAACTCCCTTGTAAGGCCAAAACTTAGGAAGAAACCTAAAGAGGAACCAGGCTATGAGGGGTGGCCAGTCCAAATCTGGCTGTGCCGGGTGGAGATTATAACAGAACATGGCCAAGATGTTCAAATGTTCATAAATTACCAGCATGGTCAAATAATAATAATCACAGTAGTTGTTGAGGGTGCAACAAGTCAGCACCTCAGGACCTTGGCTTTTCATAGCCGATCATTAAGAGTATCTCTACCGCCCCTGCTGTCTCTAGAGAGTTGAAAACAGCAGGTCTGGGACAGGTAGCACGTCCGGTGAACAGGTCAGGATTCCATAGCCGCAGGCAGAACAGTTGAAACTGGAGTAGCAGCATGGCCAGGGGGACAGCAAGGAGTTATCATGCCAGGTAGTCCTGAGGCATGGTCCTAGGGCTCAGGTCCTCCGAGAGAGAGAAAGAATTAGAGAGAGCATACTTAAATTCACACAGGACACCAGTGTCATGACGTTGGCCTGAGGGTGACAGTCATAAATACCTCTTCCCCCTTTTTCCTCTCTCTACCCTACTGATGTAACATTTGCAAAACCCTTGGTTAACATAGAGATTCTGGGAACATCAGAAGGTGTGGGGAAATTAACTCTATTCTGGTAATCCGACCAATTGAACATATGCAGTGGTACTTAATGAATATGATGTCAGTTCGGTTGTCATCTGACACATTTTCAGCAATGATAAGGTGACATAAACTCTACAGTGGAAAGTCTACGCATCAGAGTTATCGGATTCCAGTGGTGGGCCGTCAGGGCCAGCAAGGCCTTCTCTGCTGGCCTAAACATCATCAGAATATATATATTTTTAAAATATATTTTCCCACAAATATGTATTAAATTATTCCCCAGAGTAAGAGTTACACTCTTCACTTCATAGCTTTCCTCTCGGTTGCACTGCTTCCAGCCCCAGGTTGAGATTTGGAGGGTTGGTCTTTATGTTAGATATTTTATCCAATCATATTCAGCCATCATGAGTTGCCAGGGGTCTAAAATCTGCCCTCAGGCCTTCAGAATCAACAGTGCGGGCGCTTGTAGCTTAAAGTGAATGGAAATTAAAATTTAGTGTCAACCAATCAGCTTTAGAGTTGGCTATTGTACGCCTGCTGGCTGGCTCCAGTGTTACACAGGAGCCAGCTAGCAGGCGTAGTGCGTGCACGTCTTTTGATTGGATTACCAATATTAAGAGGCAGGTCCTATATGGGCAGGTCTCAGAACAAGGAAACTCAGAACTAGGAAACTGAAATTGATAAACAAATTAATTTGCGTACTACTAAGCTGTTTTTTCAACCCACAATGGCGGAAGGAGAAGATATCGATTTGGTCGAGGATATAATTAACGGCATTCTCATGACAAACTTTTCAAGAAAAGCTAGACATTGTCAGGAGTGGTCGACGCCGACGCTACAAAGCCTGTCACAGGCGGGAAAGGGGTTCGTTCGCCACTTTCAAAGTTCCAACTACGAGCGCTATTAATGGTTCACAGGCTCCGAGAATCACTGCAAACTGTACAGCTGGGAATGCCTATTATTTGCAAGTGATCGATTTGGTGTTTGGAGCCACACTGGCTTTGCAAACCTGAGTTGTCTAACCAAGGCAGCAACGAGACACCAAAGTACGGCTGGGCACTTACAAGCAATGGTGCTTTTGAAAACTTTTGGGGACACCCGAGTGGATCTACAGCTCAATGAACAAGCGCGCAGGGCAAAGAAGCTGCACAATGAAATGTTATTGTACTCTTCCCCTGCAATTCTCTGAATAGAAATGTCAATTTCAAGGTGACGCAACGCCTGGTTATACTGCATTTCTGTCTAAATGTATAGTGTCTAGAGCCATGGCATCATAATGATGGTAATAAGAGGTGGATTAATTTGGGTGGGACTGTGTAGGACTTCACTGAAGGCCCAGGCCCCAGGCCCACGGCACGTCACTGTCGGATTCACATGGAATTGTTGTTCAATTTACATTTTTGACTATGAAATTATTCGGGATGAAATGTGATTTTAGCTTCTAAAATGTGAGATTTGGGTTTTCATAAGACTGGGCTCTGCTCAATCAGTGGCCCGCCCCTGTGAAGGGACATGGGCTATAAAACTTTTCAAACATGCCCTCCTCTCCCTTCCTATATAAGCCCTTGACGACAATATAACGTCCTGTTCCGAGGATGTGGGGACGACGGTACGATGTCAGAATGGTTCAGATAATAACTACAGAACGAAGCCAACATCATCGTGAGCTTTGGTTGCAAATGGTATGAACTTTGAACTCTTATTCACTACAGAAGTAATACCTCCTAGCCGTTGAGTTAGCAACAGCTGCTGCAAACGAGGCTTAGGAAGGAACAGACAGAGTATCCCGTCTATCACACAACGACGTTACTACAACGTATCCAATTGACAACCAGAGAAATTTTTCAAAGTACAAAGGACTTGGTTGGGCAACACGGCCTTCCATCTACCACCAACCTACCGAAGCGCAGCTCAGAGTAAATATTTATTGCATTTTCCTTTTCCAAATGGGCGGTAATTTAGAATGCATAATATACTGTATTTACGATAGCACAGCTTCGCCCTTTGTTCCTCAGTCTTCCTGCTCTTTCACTCCAAACCAGCCCTTTTCTTTTGTGTAACCAGGTGTCATATCTGTTCTGCCCGCTAGGGACTCTTTCCTTTATGACGTTATTTGTAATCAAGTTATGATATAAATATGTGTATGTATAATTCTGTGTGATTAGTTAGGTATTTAGTAAATAAATAATTAAACCCAATTTTGTATTGCTGATTCAACTTGTTAGCCAGGGTTCGTGCAGATAACTAAGAATTTACAACTTTCAGATGAGTCTGAATTAAGATGACGATTAATAATGACTGCTATTGATGTAAAATATTACTAGGTCTTTAAGAGTTTCTTCGGAAGATAACAGCTCTATAAATATATAATCAGGTAATATTAATTACGGAGAAATTATTTTATAGAATAGCATGTCATATCACTTAATCCGGCATAGCCAAAGACACGACACCGGATAAGACAGGAGAAGTACTCCAGATATAACAGACTGACCCTAGCCCCCCGACACATAAACTACTGCAGCATAAATACTGGAGGCTGAGACAGGATGGGTCAGGAGACACTGTGGCTCCATCCGATGATACCCCCGGACAGGGTCAAACAGGCAGGATATAACCCCACCCAATTTGCCAATGCACAGCCCACACACCACTAGAGGGATATCGTCAACCACCAACTTACCATCCTGAGACAAGGCAGAGTATAGCCCACAAAGATATCCGCCACGGCACAACCCAAGGGGAGCGTCAACCCAGACAGGAAGATCACGTCAGTGACTCAACACACTCAAATGACGCTTGAATCTAGACTCAAACTCCAACTTCAACTCTTCCAACACACACACAAATGCATGTTGCAGTATGTTTGGGTAGGATGTTATGACAGCTCTGAGTTATGGTAAATGAACAAACTTTCTATCAGGTATGAACATGTGGTGATTTTAATTTGAAATTCTGTGACCACACGCAGCATTTTGCCCGGAGTTTTAGTTTTCCCTTGGAACTGGAGGTTCCCCATGTTCAGGTGACAGGTGATGTCGGTTACAAAAGCCAGCTTTAATATCCACTGTGGATCACCCAGCTCTGGCTTCTCTCTCCCCTTGCTTGCAACAAATTCATGGATTTGAGGGAGGCGAGAAAGAAATCTTTCCAAAACTCTGCCACGAGACAGCCATCTCACCTCATTGTGAAATATCAAGTTGCTGTATTCTGTCTGGTATTCCTCCAGCAGCTCGCAGAATTGACTGACAGAATTGACAGTGTCCTCGCAATAATAATGTTCACCACGCGCACGACTTGCTGTAAGTCACAGTCTTTGAGTTTAGTCACAAGTGCTTCCCGATGAATGATACAATGAAACGTAACAAATTTGGGAATATCTTCTCTCTTTCTCATCAAGCCTATGAATCCTCTTTCTTTCTTATCAGGCCTATGAGTCCCTTCACCTTCCCTCGCATGTTTGGGGCACAGTCAGTGCACACAGATGCCAGATTTGACCAGTCAATATAATTATCAGCAAAAAAATGTAACAAGGGCTTTCAGAATATCCTCTCCTCGTGTTTGTCCCTGAAGGGGCAGTAAACATAAAAGTTCCTCTCTGAACAACTCGTTTTGAGGGAAGCGGACCCAAACACATAATTGGGTATTGTCACTTACATCAGTGCCTTCGTCAAGCGCAATACTAAAACACGGCGCCACGAATATGTCAGTAATCAGTTGCTTACCGATGTCCTCGCTAATGTCTTCTATGCGTTCATTTAGTTTAAAATAGTTTCCTTGTTCGTGATATCAGCATACAATATTTCGGCCAAAAAACATTCTTTCACAATATTCCGCATCTGTGCTGGCCTTCTTGTTTCTTGCGAGTATCCAAGCAATCATTGTTTTCTCTGCAACAGTGCTCGATCTGTCCATCATTTGTTGTTGTCCTTTGAGCTGTTCTTTGAGTTGCACTATTTTGTTGTTTCTGAGGTTGCTTTGTGTCGGATATGTTTTGTCAATGTGGGCAAGGTGTTACTGGAAATGTTGCTCTAAATTTGCTTGTTTAAAACAATTGATTGCCTCCTGGCAAATAAGACGAAGTGGCCTAGTCCCATCATGCAGTACAAAAAATACTTGTCTGTCCATCTCTTGGAACTTTCTGGGTTCTTCTTGAATCAACCGTATCCTTCTCTTAGCCACCGGAGCCACGTTAGCTATGTTAGCTAGCTGCATTTCTCCGTCGCCATCTCACTGATTTTTCTGGTTCTCTGGTGGTTGTTCGTTCATAATTGTCACGTTGTTCTCCAGCTCTTCCCCTTCATTTTAATTGTCAATAGATTTACGTTTATTTTTTTACAATAAATCAATCCATGTCGACCAGACTGCAAATGTAGCTAGTAGCAAACTGATATGTGTCGGTCCCTGTAGCTAAGCAGTTGCGTTCTATTTTGGCAAATGTTCTATTTCGGATTTTCTGTTCATCAGCTGTGCTATACTGCTATCTATCTGCTGTCCAGGGAACAATAGTTATATTCAATGAAGTGATTCAGGCCTGCACTAACCACGTTGAATTGAAATTGCGTTAGTAAACCAGCTACGATCATGCAGTACAGTGTACAGTCAGCAGCAAGCAGTTTAGCAGTTCCCCGGCGGGCCCTGGTGGCAATGCATTTATAAAACCAAGAGCTTACCTTGACTTGGAAGAGTTCCAATGTTGGATAGCCATAGCTAACATAGGTTCCCTTTCTGTTGGAGTCGGGTGTTTGAGTAGGCTAAACTATTGAAAGTGATTGACCACAAAATATAGTTAGCTCACTCTCTCTCTCTCTCTCTCTCTCGCTCTTGCTTTTGGAAGAAATGTATTTGTTCAAAACTGTTAAACTATTGTAATTTCTCTCTTTGAGTCAACTACTCAGCACATGTTTTGCACTGCAGTGCTAGCTAGCTGTAGCTTATGCTTTCAGCACTAGATTCATTCTCTGATCCTTTGATTAAGTGGAGAACATGTCAGTTCATGCTGCAGAATCTCTGATACGTTTGAGGACATTCTCCGGAAGTTGTCATAATTACTATGTAAATCTATGGAAGGGGGTGAGAACCATGAGCCTCCTAGGTTTTGTATTGTAGTCAATGCACCCAGAGGAGGACGGAAACTAGCTGTCCTCCGGTTACACAATGGTGCTACCCTACAGAGTGCTGCTGAAGCCACTGTAGACCATTGCAAAACAGTGTTTTAATAAATTATTTGGTGATGTGAATATATTTAGTATAGTTGTACTATTTATTTATTTTGAAATTCAATGAGGAGGGTGATCCTGCCCTTCCTCCCCTGAGTAGCCTCCACTGATATGCACATACACTATTCATGCCAATTACACTTAAGTTATGTTGCCCATGGACAACTATGTGTGGACAAAGTCTGGGTTTCCCAAAAGCATTATAGCACTAAGATCATCTTTCGTCCATTTAGTTTCAATAGAATTAAGATGATCTTAGTGATAAGATGCTTTTGGGAAACCCAACCCAGGGTGTTATGCCATGCTTTGTTGAGTATCTTAATGTACAAGCACGTTGTCATATCCTACCTTGCTCACTTGACCTACAGTGTCCATCATTTTCAGTAGTTTAACTAGTAGTTTGACTAGTTAAATTCTATCTTTGCTGTTTTGAATATTACAACTGTTTTGTGATAAAGCATACAGATTTGTTTCATCTCCGGCCACTGGGACCATCACACGTGCACGAGCTGCGCGCGCAATATGAGAGCGCGCGTGGAGGCGGTCCGGCTTCTTCAGTTTTCTGTAATCGCTTTTCGGTTGCTACCTTCAGTTAAATAGCAAGGACACGAGTGCGAGCAGACGGCCGTGTGTGTGGATATAATTTTCACCTGGCATTGTAATACTAAGTACAGCATCGACAGTCAGCTGCCAGGTAATATTTATGCACGCTTGTTACTGTCCTTGGTATGTGTACAAAAAGTAAGTAAATGTCCCGTGAAAGTGGCATTTTCCGATGAGGGGGTGTGGGACGTGCCTCCCTTTGTGCCTGAGCAGCTCAACGCTTTTTGTGGACACTTGAGAAACGTTGGATTCACACATTTTGAAGCCGTTCATTTGGCCCTCGCGTCGACTGGCCTTGACGAGCCCTTGATGCCTTGTCGAAGAATCTCTAAAACGTGAGGTTCTCTGCATATTTTCCCGAGTTTTAAACGCTCAGGCCTCTTCATTTTAAATTCCCCATAGCAGGACATAGCACAGCGGGTGCAACTTTTTCCCTGCAGTGTTATTGATGTTTGTTATGCATTGTTTTTTTTGACAGCTCTATTTATGTCGCGTGCACATGTTATTAAAAAAAAATTCAGTCGAAAGGGGGAGGCTTTGAAATTGTGTTGACCTATTGCTCAGCTGGGTCCGAAACAACGACAGGAGAAAGTGATGCATTGTTGTGTCCTATTTATTGAGGCCCCTATAGTCAACATGCGCTTCTTCTTTGAGAAATGTAACTAACAATTTTCAGAATTAATATAATTTCCCCAACGTTGCCGTCACTCACCTGTTTCGCAAGTTGATACATGTCTGGCGAGTGGATACACAAGTAGCGTTGATGTCCTTATCATAACACCCCCGGGAAAGATAGTGGTTAAGCACTACTGACGGTTTGTATCTTTCACCGTGACGTTAGTCCTATTCCCCAGGCTTTTATTCGAAACAATATAAACGGATATCACTGACCGTGATAGATAAAAAATGACCTCACCTCATTATTATGATCAAAGCCTAAGGCGATATCTCAGTCATCTGATGCCCTTTGTAGAGGCACATGCCTACTGTTCTAGTGTCTCTTTAGCCTACTGAACTCAACTCCCTGATTAGTTGAGTTTAATCGCCTAGTGTCTCTTTCGATCTATGTTCCATCAATCGATGTGGTTAACTATTTAAAAGGTTCGTGAGTGGTGATATTGAATTCATTGTTTAAGATAAGACTATATTGTCAGTAGGCCTGTGACAAGTTGACTCTTCAAGTCCAGGCTAGTCAAGACATCTTGACAGCATTGTTCTTTCATACTAGGCTATATTCCATTACATCTCACCGGCATTTTTCTAATGCATTCCACAACATGTGTAGGTGGTTTGTTAACATGGTAATGTTTAATCTTCTTGAATGAGTTTGAGATCTTAGTAGTTTGTCATAATACTGTTGAACAGCTCGCAACCTTTTATTTTACAACACACAAAATAGCTTCACCACCTTGCCTTCAACACATTAACCAGCAAAGTGAAACAGACTTACATAATTACCCTGTTGTGAAAATAATTTCCTCCTGCAAGGACAATAAAGTATTCTGTTCTACTCAACCATGCAATGGAGGCAGGTAGCCGTTGTTGTGTGGTTAGAGAGACGAGCCAGCAACACGATGCTTGCCAGTTTGTGGGTCCAGCGGGAAGTGAGCTGGCAACCGGAGTGTTGCTGGTATAAAATCCTAGATGCCATTGCCTGCTGTTGTGCCCTTGAGGTAGGTACTTAACTCCCCACAACAACAGCTCCCCGGGCGCCAAGTGTGGCAGCCCCACGCACCTCCCCCCCCAAAAACTGTATTTGTGTCTATCGGAGGTGTTGGGTTAAAAGCGGAAGTCAAATTTCAGTTGGACCGTGTGTGCAATTGACCAATACAGTCAATTGACCAAAGTGCCTTGCTCAAGGGCAGAATGGCAGGTAATGGCATCTTATTATTAACCTGCCAAACAGCACAATGACAAGTAAAATTATAGAATGTGCAACTTCGGAACCCCGGCAGTCCACACAAAGTATTTTTTTGAAAAGGCCTGGGAAGGCTAACATACCATTACAGCACTCATTTATTTTGTATAGAAAACATAATGAAAGATAAAGCTGTGCTGCTTGTTGTCTGTTTCCCAGGGCCAGGATGTCCAGTGAGGTGCAGAGACCGGACGACAGCCCCAGCACCAGTGGGGGGAGCTCGGATATCGAACAAAGAGAATCATCAGTACCCCCAGAACAGGAGCGGGAACAAGCACAGCCCAAAAAGAAGGAGACCAAGATCTCCAGTAAAACAGCTGCCAAACTCTCAACCAGTGCCAAGAGGTAAACCTTGAATCTGTCTCAGTTTAGTGGTATTTAAGTGGGGCAGGTTTGAGCACCTTCCTATCCTCAGGGTGGTGAGTTGCACTGAGTGTACAAAACATTAGGAACACCTTCCTAACATTGAGTTGCATCCCCAGAACAGCTGCAATTCAGAAGGGCATTGGCTGTACAAGGTGTTGAAAGCGTTCTACAGGGATGCTGGCCCATGTTGACGCCAGTGCTTCCCACAGTTGTCAGGTTGGCTGCATGTCCTTTGGGTGGTGGACCGTTCTTGATACACCTGGGAAACTGTTGAGTGTGAAAAACCCAGCAATGTTGCAGTTCTTGACACACTCAAACCGGTGTGCCTGGCACCTACTACCATACCCCTTTGAAGGCACTTCAAATATGTTGTATTGCACATTCACCGTCTGAATGGCACACGTACACAGTCCATGTCTCAAGGCTTAACAATCCTTCTTTAACCGGTCTCCTCCCCTTCATCTACACCGATTTGAAGTGGATTTAACAAGTGATATCAATAAGGGATCATGGCTTTCACCTGGATTTACCTGTTCAGTCTATGTCATGGACAGAGCTAGTGTTCCTAATGTTTTGTACACTTAATGTATATAACGCTAACCGGTCCTATGGACATCATTATTTTAGTCACACTTATGCTATTAATATATCCATTAGATGTAATCCATACAAGATATGTAATGAAAGGTAACATTGATCTATCCCATCATGACACTAATGCCCGTCATTCGTCTGACAGGCAGATTACTATGATGACTATGCTCCCCGAGTCTTTCCTGGAGCTGACCAGGAAACACTCTGGACCCGGCCTGGTTATCCTTGGTTATAGCATTTTCATAGAGCTTTCGTTAGTTAGGTCCGGTGGCCTGAGCCCTAATGATGATGACCATACTTTCATTCATATCACATCTGTGTGGTTAGTGTTGTCACGAATAGCATTCCCACTGTCGCCCACCTAGCCTTGCCAGTGGAAACACAGATTGATGCGGGGTGATGATAGAATTATGCAACCAGCTGAGCCAGGGATTGGCTGAGGCTACAGTGCTTTTTATAACTACCCTCTGATATTTGGAACATCTTCCTGATGTGTAGCGCACTTATAAGACAGTCCACTGTGGTCAAACCCAGGGTTTTAGTATTACGACCGCAAAACTGGACACCACAGCTCTCTGTTGATTAAAGGGGTGCAGTCAGTGATGGTACAATGTGTTTCCATGCTGTTTTCCCCCATGCCTGGTTCAACACAGATGGTTGTGACATAACGTTATGACTGTTATGTCACAAGATACATTGCACTGTTGAGCGTTTAATCATTGCATGTCATTGTAATTCGTCATCCTTTTTATACAAAGATGTTTATATGATGTTATTAACCCTTCCCTCGCAGGTGACTGCTGCGTGGGTGAATTTGAAAGAGTTATTGAAAGATGTTGACATTTGTGCAGTTCTATTGTAATAACACACACACTGAAAAATCATTTCAGGTTTGAACCTTTCAGGATCTGCAATTTGACACTGGGGTCAAATGCATTCTGGGAGCTTTTTCAGTTATGTGATTAGAGATATTCATTTCCACAAAGATTAAAAGAGAGTATCATTGTTTTTCAGGATTCAGAAAGAACTTGCAGAAATTACACTCGACCCACCTCCAAACTGCAGGTAAGGAAATATTTCTCTCTACCAGCATTTATGTTTATTCACCTTGCTCATGTTATGGGTTTGGGATTTCAGGATATACTGTATTTCTGTTCGGGATTCTTGGTTCTAAGAATGAAGGTGGGACTTCAGTCTTTCTGGTTTTACATAGGCGGTCGGATATTACAGTTGTATTTATTGCCTTACCTCCCTAATCTTACTACATTTGCACACACTGTATATAGATTTTTCTATTGTGTTATTGACTACGTTTTGTTTATCCCATGTGTTTTGTTTATCCCATGTGTAACTCTGTTGTTTGTGTCGCACTGCTTTGCTTGATATTGGCCAGGTCGCAGTTGTAAATGCCTTCCTGGTTAATTAAAGGTGAAATAAAAATCTATATATATCCTTGTTATGATAAAGATGTTTATCATGTGCGTAAGAGTTATTACACCAGCACTTTTCACAACATTTCTGATGTTTGTTATTCTACCTAACACAAGATGTAGGCCTACTTATCTAACCGTATAGGAAACGTACCATTTTAGATCCTAGAATGTCAGTTGAAAGACCATCTAAAAAGGGAAAAGAGAACGTGTGATTTAAAAAATAAGTTTAGATTCTCATGTGGTTCTGCTGGGGATTTTCCATAGACAGACAATGGTTATTGTGTTCTGCTGCCTGTCCTTTGAAGAAGAGATATGGTGTTCAGCTAGCGAGTGGTAGACCGACCAAATGTGCATCAGCCGCTGAATGACAAAAGGCATCCCAGGGGGATGTTGTGCAGAGGCCTTATTAACTTAAAGAACACAAAGTGACGTTGTCATTGATTATCCCCCTGTTTATAACAGCACAGTAATTACCTCAGTCTCAGCATTCAAAGGAAAATTACCAGAGAAAATGGAGGCCAGGCACAAGGCAAGTTTAGGCATTTATCTGCAGGAGATGGAGTGCAATAGCAGATGCTGTTGCTTTTTGGCCATTTTAGATTGCTTGTGTTAATTTTATATGCACCTGTTAAAACAACAAAGAGAAAAGGCCCCGAGTGACTCATCCAGCTCTGTGTGTTGTGCTGTGCAGGAACTCATCACTTTAACTGAGTTTCATGTAACACCCCTGCTGGAAGGATGTGTGTATATATATATATATTAGTGTGTAACCTTTTCATTCTAATTCAAAATGTAGTTACTGAAGGGTAAATTAGATATTGAGTATTGGCTCTTTACTCAAGGACTTCAAATACTCTGTTTCAATGGACTCTGAAAAATGAGGTTGACGTGTTGGAAATAATTTTGCTTGAGGCTACACAGGCAGGGGGATTAAAGGCAGCATCATTTTTAAGTAAAATAATCACTAACAGAAATATACGCAGCCATAAAAATAACTAGTTGTCTGGAAAACAATTAGGTATTTTAAAGATAATCCTCTCTGTGTATTCCCAGGCTGCATATTCATGCTAATCCCATAACAACTAGGGCTGGGGCGATACCAGTATCGCAATATTTTTTCTGTACACAAAAATGAAAACACGAAGCAGACCAGACTCTGGTCCTTTCTAAAAAAAAATCAGCTCTATGTAAAACAGTGTGTGCTATAGCTTGAAAATAAATACATGTGACTGGATGACATCGTAATGTTTGTTTCCAACATCAGGGCTATTTTCCTAAAGAAGTTAAATCCAATTTGTGTTTGGATTTTGTTTCCTTGCCACAATACTGGTATCGTCCCGGCCTCAATAACAACTGAAATAATATGGATTTTATAACACATTCCAATTCATGTTCTTCCATTGTTATAATGGTCTGATTAGGATTATAGAATATGTATAGAGGACAATTTAATTTATCCTTAAGAGTCTATTGATGCACCCGTGCGTCAATATAAGTAACAAAATACAAAAATCTGTCACTTTAAGCTAGAGAGATCTGCATTCGCCTATGTCGGTCTCTCGCATCTGCGGTAGAAGGTGGCCGAACTATAGCATTGTTTGTCAGACCATGAGGCATCCTGAAAATCGGTCTTCTCACGAAGCGGTTTGGTTCTATCGTGGAACATTTCTGAAGGTAACACATACAAATGAATAGAGGTAGTTTTGTGCCAACACAAATAAGGGGTTAAATATGTGTCCAAAACTAAAATATTTCCTTATATCCTAGGACATATAGGACATATAGGACAGACACTAAAACCTTATTCCGTATGATTTTCCTTTCCTGTCTTTTTTGCCATTTAATAATGTGTTATACAATGTTATTTGTATGGTTTATAGTAGTTGAGGCCAAATTCAATATTTTATCAATTGTTTTGTATATATTTTTGATGCCTACAGGGTTCCTAAAATTCTAAATCCAATTGCTAAATGATCCATGGTATGACCATCTTAAAACAATTCCATATGTTAGCTTAGTAGAACCTCCCCGCCCCCCCCAAACACACACACACACACACTTAAAAAAAAAGTAAATGTCAAAAAGGGCAAAAACAATTATTTGCTTTGCATGAAAAAGAGGCTTGTCAAAGTCTTCATTTATGCCTTACACACCGCTCACTACCGACCAAGTTAGTCCCAAAGGTTATTCATTTTATTTCACACTGCAAATGGTGTCACTGTCTGTTGGCCCCTTCAGGAGACAGTGTGTGTTGTGTTGTGTTGAAAAGATCACCTCGCTCGGCATATTACACACAGAGCTGGGGTGGCTGATTTATTTCCTCTCGTCGCTCACCCCACTGAGAGGCCTGCAGTCAGACATCCCCTTTGTTCAAGCAGGGGAGAGTCTCCCAGCCTTATCCTGTAATAAAACATCTCTGGAGATTCGGAGACTGGCCAGAAAATTTAATCATGTGATTGTGGAAGGTTGAAAGTAATGGTTGATGAGTAGTTGGCTACTGTCTAATCACTTTCTAGTACTCTGCTTTATAACAGTCCTAAGCATCCATGATCTGACATTGTCTTTCATCAGCACTGTTACTAAATATTTGTTAGAAATTGTGTTCGTTTCAAGCGGTTTGGAGCCTGTTGGTGCTTTTTCAGCATGTGAACACGAGGGCAATACGATGACATTTCCAGCACCAGTTTACTAACATTATTGTGACAGCTCTCACCTTGTCATTGTCACTCATCAAACCAAATAGGAATTGGGAATTGTGATTTTGCTAACTATCAGATATTTCAAGTATTGCTGTACAAGCAGCAATGTTTGTCATGAAACAATGAAAAGAGTCTGGAGCAGAGTAGCATTTATTCTGACTGAATGTTGCCATTGACGTATAGCCTACTGTAGCACTGGACACGTCTCTCATGAGACCAGATGCACTCTAATTAGGATGATTTACACTGTCAGTCTTCAGCACAAATAGCTTCTGCTGGCCTCTGAATCCAAATGGCATGATGTAATGCCTTTAAAGATGACCGAACCGTGTCACTTTCAGACAATGCCAGGTCCAATGGGAAATGTCCGCACTCAGCAGGATTTATAACATGACATTGTGTGTTGTTGACTGGTTGCTTGTTGCCATACTTATTGTCTACATGCATTCTCTGAGCCATGAGGCAAATAACCAATAATACCCACACAGATCTCCATCCCCCCTTTACACGATGGAATCATGACTGAGTGACTGCTGCTTATTAGTGTTGCGTTGTGGCCCTCTAGGTGTTCTGTAGCTCAGTTTGTAGAGCATGGCCTCTAGGTGTTCTGTGAATGTATGCACACATGACTGTAAATAAAAGCTCTGCTAAATGGCATATATTATTATATTATTATATTATATTATATTATTATTATTATATTATTATTATTATTATTATTATTATTACAAACTCGGAGCCATTTTTCACAGGCTTTACCAGGGGACTTCACATCTAAGAGGCCACAGCAGGGGAGTTATCAATATTCATGAGGGGGGAGGAGATGTGCGCCACAGTTGCCTCTGGGAAATATACTTGATCATTGTCATTTGCAGCTCAACTTTCAAGAATTTCAGCACATATCTCCAAGATTTGTGAGATTAGGGTTTAATAACGGGAACCGGGTTACTAGGATATCCCGTCCAAACCCACTCCTGTTTCCCAGGATAAATATCTGCGAGAAACTGCTAAATTCTAATAAAATTTTTATATGAACAGTATGACGTGAAATGGAACTGTTAAATAATACAGAGTGGCTACGGATACAGAATTTCTGTATCCCAATTTGCCCAGGCTAAAAATACAGATATTTTTGCGCATGTGCCAGATAATTTTTTCTACGTAGCCGAGTGCCCACTCAGCTTCCTAGTAGCTACTGTGCTGAGTGCTCCGCTGCCGCTCCCCTTCCTTGATCGCCTTTGTCTGGTCAATGGTGTAGCTTACAAACTTCATGTTGTATGTGTAGTGGGGGGGGGGGGGGGGGGTCACTGGGGGGTGTCCAAACTATCAGGTATGCTATTAGCAAAATTAGCATCACCATTACAGCACTTAAGTCCCTCCCAAAACATTATTTTGAGGTAGGGAGTCGTTTTACCCCAAGTTACCCTACAATTGAGCCCAGTTACATTTAACTTTCATGTTTTGAAAACGTTTTAAATGGTGCAAATCCTGCATATTTAAAAGTTGAGTAATAAAGTAGGAATGGAAAGCTGGGATCCCCCTCTTTTTTTAACAAAGGCCATTAAAGCTGCTTTTTCCCCCAGCGATTGCAAGAATTTTTGTGCATTGACTGCTTGTCAGAAAGCATGTTTTGCCATGTTCCCCATAACTTGAATGTGTTTTGAGAGGAATATGTATTTTGCATAGAACACACAACTACAAGCTGACCTTGGTAAATAGAAACCATTCTACTATGGGGTTGTCTGCTGATTTTTCTTTATTCATTACTTTTTTTGTTTGCAGAGGACTGTTCTAGCATCTTCAAAGTGCACCTCGGTGCACATCTTTTTTCCCATGTTCCATATTTGTTTTGCCGTGGGCTCAGCGCCACAGCTTGCAGTGGAAAACAATGCTAAGCTCACCGAGAGGCAAACAGGAACTACAATATGGCAGCAGTTAAAGATTAGCCATCACACACAACGCTGATCGTTTTTTCCCCAAGGTGTAGGAACTGCTTCCTGCTTGTGCAACTGCAATATCTGTTCTGACAGAGAGAGAAGGTTGTAGCCTTTATAATATATATTTTCGAATGTTTGTTCAAAACGCTGTAGGGTTTTTATTTCAACTGTTCAGAAAGAGGTCGAGACGGGCTACATCATCATGGTTAAGAAGAGGGTGAGATAAAGAGCAAAATGTGAAGGGAGGGGTAGTGTGAGCAGCAGCTACGTTAGGAGAAATGAATGTCTGCGGAAAATAACACATGTGCAGAACATGATTGGGATCTTTAGCTTTGAGAAAGAGGATTTCCTGGTGCGGGGCATGGGCGAAAACTCACGCGTGATCTGAAAATGTGGTCGGAGGCGCCATATGGATGGTGTGACGCAATTGCGGAGCCTCCGGAGGCATGCAGAGGCCAAATTGAGCTCCTTACTGCATCGTCGTGCACCGCACAATGCGGAGGGCTCCGTATAGCTCTGCTTTGACATGGTTGGTTGGTTGGTTGGTTGGTTGGTTGGTTGGTTGGTTGGTTGGTTGGTTGGTTGGTGGGAGGTGGGGGTGGTAGGTCCTGTATTAACACAAACTCACTTCCTTGACTACTTCCTTCATAACAGTTCTGTGCTGCTCCGCGAAGCGCAAAAAAGTATGAATGCCATATCTTCTGCATAGGCCGTATCACCCTAAATGCTGCACGGCCAATGCAGACGTCAGATTGACCATGCAACGCCTTTAAATTATATGCAATGTCTAAATCTGTATTCTCTACAGCTTTCTCTATTCTGCTATATGCATGATCAATCATCAACGCTCAGGTTAGGGACAGGCAAGTGAGAGAGGTACAGTTTCTGCAGCATAGCTTGTTCTACAGTAATGATTGGTGGAGTGCTGCAGAGATGTTTGTCCTTCTAGGAGGTTCTCCTATCCCCCCAGAGGAACTCTGGAGCTCTGTCGGAGTGACTATTGGGTTCTTGGACACCTCTCTGACCAAGGCCCTTCTCCCCCAATTGCTCAGGTTGGCCGGGCAGCCGGGCTCTAGGAAGAGTCTTGGTGGTTCCAAACTTTTTCCATTTAAGAATGGTAGGGGCCACTGTGTTCTGAGGACCTTCAGTGCTGCAGACCTCTTTTGGTACCCTTCTCCAGATCTGTGCCTCGACACAATCCTGTCTCGGACCTCTACGGACAATTCCTTCGACCTCATGGCTTGGTTTTTGCTCTGACGTGCACTATCAACTGTGGGACGTTATATAGACAGGTGTTTGCCTTTCCAAATCATGTCCAATCAATAGTATTTACCACAAGTGGACTCCAAGTTGTGGAAACATCTCAACTGGTTAGACAGAGACCTACAAGCCAGTGTCCCACTGAAATTTGGTGGAGGATCGGTGATGATCTGGGGGTGCCTCAGCAAAGCTGGAATTGGCAGATTTGTGTGTGTGTGAAGGACGCATAAATCAAGCAACGTACAAGGTTGTCCTGGAAGAATACTTGCTTCTTTCTGCTCTGACAATGTTCCCCAACTCTGAGGATTGTTTTTTTCCAGCAGGACAATGCTCCATGCCACACAGCCAGGTCAATCAAGGTGTGGCTGGAGGACCACCAGATCAAGACCCTGTCAGGGCCAGCCCAATATCTAGACCTGAACCCCATTGAAAACCTCTGGAATGTGATCAAGAGGAAGATGGACGGTCACAAGCAATCAAACAAAGCCGAGCTTGCTTGAATTTTTGTGCCAGGAGTGACAAAGTCACTCAACATCAATGTGAGACTGGTGGAGAGCATGCCAAGACTCATGAAAACTGTTATTGAAAATCAGGGTTATTCCACCAAATATTGATTTCTGAACTCTTCCTAAGTTAAAACATTAGTATTTTGTTTTAAAATTAATATTTTAAAACAAAATTTTCTGCAAATAAATGCTCTAAATGACAATATTTGTTACTTGGAATTTGGGAGAAATGTTGTCAGTAGTTTTTATATAATAAAACAAATGTTAATTTTACCTAAACACATACCTATAAATAGCAAAACCAGTGAAACTGATAATTTTGCGGAGGTCACTTAATTTTTTCATGGGCCGTATATGGATGTCCTAGCCAACTTCTTTTAGGTAATACATTCAATGCAGTATTAGCTCTCCAATGGCCTCCCTCCTTAGCTCTTATGCAGCCCCAGGAAAAGCTAGACTAGAATTGCTTGTTGGACATTTTTTTGTGCAGTTCTTATACTAATAGACTATTCGAAGAGGGATGCAGCCTTGCTCTTTTTTGCTGAATGTTAAATACAGCAGCCAAAATAACTTGTGGGGAATTTGAAAGGAGAATGGGAACTCGTTATGGCGATAGGCTATAGCAGTTATTTCTTCAGACCATAACCGTTCTGTTTGTGAAGAGAAGCGAACTCCATCTGCATCTTAGACATTACAACGCGTATTTCATTTAACTTTTGAGAGCGAGGAAGGAATAAAGCAACAGTTGAGAGCGAAAAGAGAAAGTAATACGCACGTCTCACAACATTAGGAAATATTGAAAGGTAGCCAATGCGTTAGCCTACTAATTATCAGTGCTTGACTTGGGCAGTCCGTAGCGCCACACCGGCACCTATCATTTTTAGGGAATTACATACCAGCTCCTCTATAAAACAAAGTATCCTATCTCTGGCTCAGATTCACACATCGAGGCAAAAAAGTTAATCAAAGTGGAATGAAGACGGGGTCTGCATTGAATAGCAATGGAGAGTGGGCATTCATTTCTGATTCTGCTTTGTTCAAGTTTATTTGCTGTTTGTCTGTGAATCTCGACGTGACAGTAGGCTATTTGAGATTGTGCAGATTGAAAATGCGCATGCGCTACTCCAAGTTGCCAATTGAGGTCATAAAAATTTGTTTAATCATTTTTGTTCGTGTAATTCATCAAGGCACGCTTTTAAATTGTATCAATCACTCACTTAAACTACATATCAACCATCATCGGAATGACCCTTCAGTGCGTGTGTGTGTGTGCACGAGTGGGCCGTTGCCCAAGGGGGGAGAATATGACATTTCAGCAGCAGGGATAAAATGACAAGCAACAGACTGACTAGATAACTTGTAGTCGTTATGTTCTGAATTGGCTATCTCGCTAGTTAACTAAGCTTTAATGTCATTGTTGCCTTTCCACCAGCACTTTGGAAAGCCTGAAATAAATATGCTGGAATTCCCCTTGATTAAATAAGATGGTATTCCCCTCTATTAAACAATAGCCATTGTTTGGGTGGTTTAGTGATAAACTGATGGCAAACATCCATGGCATTACAACATAAACATATCGCTGATCAGTTTCAACAAATAATTGCAACAAATTGCAACAAATAATGTGCATTGATCTCCCCTGAAACATGAATATTTTAACTTTAAAGTAGCCTACCAAATCCAAATGATTAATTGAATTAGGGAATAATTTTATAAAGACAAAGGTATTGGTTTGCAATGTTGCAATTATGGCAACCATCCTCCAGGATAGCTACTAGGTGTGCAGGCTTTTGTTCAAGCCCTGTCCTAACCACGTTGTAGCTTAAACATCGACTGCTCAACATTATCTTGATAAGCAGACTTGGGTGTTGCAGGGCTGAATCAAAAGCCAAGCCTGCACACCCAGGAGCTCACCAGATAAAAGGTTGACCACATGTTGACAACGTGACTGATGGGTACCTTGATCAAGGGCACTATTGCAGGAGATGGTAGGTCTACATGGGATCAGACACAGCAGCCTTCCGGTCAATAATGCTTACTTTTCATGTAGGCTATAATAATGGACAGTTGGTTAAAAGTGTATTAACCCTTAACAGAGAATAATCAGAGGTCTCAATAGCATAATGTCATTTGTGAATTTCGGTGAAAATGGTCTAATGGACCGACTTGGGAAAAGACCGCTCCTGCATTCTTTCATCCCAAGTCAAGCACGGCTAATACAAATTGTAAATGGACCCTAATTATATTTCAAAATCAAATTGGTGTTAGTGTTGGCGGAGTTGGTGTTAGTGGTGGTGACCAACCCTCCACCTGAACAGAGCGCTACTGGTTCTGGGTGTGCAGGGTTTTGATTGACATCTGATTCAACTAGGTTTTAGTGTAAAACTGGGATATCCTGATGGCCAAACATCCATAGGATTACAACATAAACATCCATGATCAATTTCCCTATCATAATGTCTGGGATTGGTATTTACAATGTGGGTGGGTGGGTTTGTTTGGGTGGTTTAGTGATAAACTGATGGCAAACATCCATGGCATTACAACATAAACATATCGCTGATCAGTTTCACTATCGTAATCTAATGTCTGGGATGGGATTTGTTTTATTTAGGGGGTTTCTGCATGCATGTTTTCCACCAGCATTGCGTGTTCTCTCCCAGCTTCATGGTTTGAACGGGGTGTGTAATTCCAGTCCATATAGTACAGTAATACAATCCACACTCAAAAAGATTACTGGCGCTTGTTTAATTTATTTACCCAAGAGAGCATACATATATGGGCTTTTATGTTTTTCTGTCGTGCGTAATGTGCGATAGCCTATCATATGTACACCTATTGGATAACGGCACAATCATTGGTGCTTTTTGGTGTTTGGGCTCCTAAAATGTGTTTAATGTAGGGCTCATAATCTGGCTCAGGTAGCATCAGGCTTGAAATTTCATCCCGATCAAATCCAGACATATTTATATGCTTTAGAATGACACTTACAGTTTTGGCTATAAATACCAGGTTACTCTGGAGGAAAGCGATTTATTATTGGGATGGAACATTTTGTAAAACACAGGGAAAATATTAAACCCTAGTACAAATACAGGATCTTAATTTTATCAATCTTTTGCTGTGGCAATGTAGGTCAAACTGAGATCCTACACCTGTACAAGATTTCAAATGTTTCACCTCAAATGCTTTTGATAAAACTGAGCTGGTGTAGCATCTGTTGAACTAAGCATGTTCTAATGAACAGTCTGTCAGTTGTTTTGCAGAGAAAGTTGAGTGGAAAAGAAATTAGCTGTGAGTGACTGAAGTTAACATGCTTTGTTCCAGACCTCAGACATCATCTCACTTTAATTTATCCTTATTGCCCTCCACCAAGGCACTTGTTTGAAAGCTAACACAGCCTGTCTTGATTCATGCGTGTCATTGGATTCTCAATGTCCTCATTTGTGCAGCACTTCCCATAAACATTTGTCCCAAATGTTAATGTGTTCTATGGGAATCCAAGTGTGACACACCACGTGGCCACTTTATGGTGAAGTCTAGCCATTATACAATTGGTTTACAGAAGCCGTTTAGGTCATTGAGACTGACAGGATGGTAATCCACAGCTAACGTGTAAGCAAACAGTCAAATCTTGACAAAGGAACAAATGACTCCAAAGTAAACAGTTGCTCTTGATCACATTACAATTTTGGCAGGGATACCATCTCAAAGCTTAATGGCTTTCTCCAAGTTACAAATAATAGACCATCCCAAGAGGATTAGGTTTCATTTTACCATCTGTTATTTCTATTATACAGACAAAAATGTACAATTTGTTCATCAAAATCAACTGAGATTTATCGTGGTGACAACGTGTAAATGACGTGTCATTATCAGATGAGTAATAACCTGAGAGCCTATATGAATGAATAATACCTTTTTTTCTGCGATGTCGGCACAAATGTGGCCTAGGCCTAAAATATTTAATCAGCTGGACAAACTTTTTTTTAAATGAGGCAATACAGGATACCGATAGGGCTGTGACTGATGGAACTTTGGTTACCGGTAATTGGCCAGCCAAATGACCGCAATCTCCGTAATAACCGTTTGAATAGCAAAACAAATTAAATGTATATATTTGTTTTTTTGGTGGGGGGCACATTTTCTCCTTTCCTCCATTCCGGACTGCATGTGCTGCCATAGAAATATAATGTCAATGATCGCATAATGGGTGGACTGGCGGCCATTGAAAGCATGAAGTGTACACATTAGGGATGTTAGTCGGTTAGTTGCCGAAAATACATTTGACCCGTCATGCTTATTGCGCTATGGGGTAATTTGCATAATTTTGTTGAATCCAATTGGTGCGTGTGTGTTTTAGTTCGTTGTCATGCATCTTTTTTATCACACGCGCACAGCATACAGAGCCTAGTTTGAGGAGCGGAATAGCCCACCATCTGTAAGACAGCGGGAGAGTTGCTCCTCAAAACGCCTGTAGGCTACTGGAGTGAAACCTGCTTTTGTAAGCTTAGTCATTGCGCAAAAAAAATAAAAATTCTAAATTAAATCGTGTGATAACTTTGGTGGCCACGATTCATTAAAAAATTAGCTATTTTTATTTGTCAAGGAAATATTTTTTTGATTGTGTTCTCCCATTCTCCATTCCCATTCTCCATTCTTATGCATAGGCTATAGCCTACCTATCAGAGCGCCACCCACCACTTTGCCGTGTGAGCTTGAAGCGGTATAATTGTTTGAAACCTGAACGTTTTACTTTACGTCAAATAATGAGGCATGTCTTACCTTGCTTCAAAGTAGCTCTGCGAAAATCAAGCCATAGAAACGTGGAGGCAATTATGTTATAGACTTCCTCGTGCCATAAATGCTAGTTAATCTCTTGTTCTATTGGTTTTCATATCAACTCTATCGTTGTCTAGAAGCCAAAGGCACAATCTTAGTGATTTTAGCAACCCATCATAGTTGCTATTAGATTCCCCCTCTAAATTTCTAACTGCGATTTTAATCTCGGTCACATATGGAACTGCTCGCATTAGATGCGCAGTTTTCCGCAAATGTTTGAAAATGTGTTTTATTAACTGCAGCATTACATGAGTTGCATGTTCAATAATAGTCTATAGCATTTTGACTGTAGGACGATAGGCTTGCTATTGTTTCATTTTTCCATGCGTTTAATAAAAATAGTCCGGTCCTTGTATGCATGCATAGTATCAGAGAGGAATAGGCGAAGTGAGAGGTTTTACTCTCACCCAGATCTGTCCAAAATAAATCCAATGCGTTTCTATGGGCGTATTTCTATGGGGCCTAAATTTGTCGCCTGCCTTCCCGCCTTGGGACGACTACCATCGTTAGTGCGGAAACATAAGCATCTCGTCATTGTATACAGATCTCTGATAATATTTTACATTTACATTTACATTTAAGTCATTTAGCAGACGCTCTTATCCAGAGCGACTTACAAATTGGTGCATTCACCTTATGACATCCAGTGGAACAGCCACTTTACAATAGTGCATCTAAATATTTTAAGGGGGGGGTGAGAAGGATTACTTTATCCTATCCTAAGTATTCCTTAAAGAGGTGGGGTTTCAGGTGTCTCCGGAAGGTGGTGATTGACTCCGCTGTCCTGGCGTCGTGAGGGAGTTTGTTCCACCATTGGGGAGCCAGAGCAGCGAACAGTTTTGACTGGGCTGAGCGGGAACTGTATTTCCTCAGTGGTAGGGAGACGAGCAGGCCAGAGGTGGATGAACGCAGTGCCCTTATTTGGGTGTAGGGCCTGATCAGAGCCTGGAGGTACTGAGGTGCCGTTCCCCTCACAGCTCCGTAGGCAAGCACCATGGTCTTGTAGCGGATGCGAGCTTCAACTGGAAGCCAGTGGAGAGAGCGGAGGAGCGGGGTGACGTGAGAGAACTTGGGAAGGTTGAACACTAGACGGGCTGCGGCGTTCTGGATGAGTTGTAGGGGTTTAATGGCACAGGCAGGGAGCCCAGCCAACAGCGAGTTGCAGTAATCCAGACGGGAGATGACAAGTGCCTGGATTAGGACCTGCGCCGCTTCCTGTGTGAGGCAGGGTCGTAATCTGCGGATGTTGTAGAGCATGAACCTACAGGAACGGGCCACCGCCTTGATGTTAGTTGAGAACGACAGGGTGTTGTCCAGGATCACGCCAAGGTTCTTAGCGCTCTGGGAGGAGGACACAATGGAGTTGTCAACCGTGATGGCGAGATCATGGAACGGGCAGTCCTTCCCCGGGAGGAAGAGCAGCTCCGTCTTGCCAAAGTTCAGCTTGATTTTCTGTTGGTCAAGTCATTTTACTGTTTATGAAAAAGTGTACCCGTTTGTTGACCGGTTTAGGGTCAGTTAGTCGGCCGAAATTTGAATCCCATGTACCCATCGATATGGGCTGTGATTTACTGATTTAACTCAGCTGAGATAACTAAAAACACATGTATTTGCATGAGCTTCATCAGTTAACATAATTTGAATGAACATTCTACTTTACTATGTCAATTATTGCATCACAATACCAGACAGCTATTGCGATTGTACCCATGAGTTCACCAGTCAAATTGCCAGCCCATTATATTCATGTTTGTATGGAACACGGTTTGATACACATCAAATAACACTATCTGACGTGTCAAATAAGCTTGTTGACCAATCGGGACCCGAATATGATTGCACGTGATGTAATAATTTTAACACGTTCATTAATTTGACGTAGTTATATTACACATTGATTACACGATCACTCATATTTCATATGTCACATTGATTCACCGATACGTATGCTATGATGCTGGTATAGTTTTGTCTGGCGCCGTTGGTAAGAGCACAGAAACGCTTCCCCAAGCTCTGGACAGTGCTGGTTGTAAAAAGGCTAGCAATTTAATGGATGCAAACAATGGTCTTCCCCAAAAACATAGCAAAACGACATCTGTTTCAGTAGCTATAGTTAGCTAGCGTACTATTTAGCTAAGTGTCATCATCTAAAATACCCCTAATTTATAAAACAGTTCTTATTTGATTAATGGTGGTCAGACCCAGCTATGTGAAGCCAGACACAATAGTGGAATTTGCAGTTAGCCTTCAAAATAAGTCTCAAAGAAAGGCATGCAAATAATACAAATAGTGGAATCATGCCATAATTGAATAGATGATGCTAAACGAGGTTGGAATGTTCTTATATAAATTCAACAAAATATAATAATTTGTTAAATTTACAATAATCTGTTGAAATCACACTGGATGTATTAGACTTTAGAATTGCATTGGGGGCATACTTATTTCACTGTACAGCCTTGCCTATGGATTGTGTGTGTGTGTGTGTGGGGGGGGGGGGGGAGAGTTGGGTAGTTAGTAGGCTGATGTCTAACAGTTGGGGATAAATTAAATGGGGTAAGATGGGGTTTGGCTGTACAATGCAATATGAATGTCAATACGCACAATAGGCAGGCAGACTAGGGAGGTGATTTTCCATAGTCAAAGTCCCACAATAAGAGCTACGACGCTAATATTCCCGTAAACTCTACACAGTTGTGTTCTCTGGGTGTATGTTCAATACGTTCAACTGTAGAATCAGTGTAGTAAAATAGTGTCAAACCTAGAAATGTCAATGGTTGTATGCAATTTGAGGCCAAGATATAGTTTTACATCAGTCCAGAACACTTCTATATATTCTAGTTCACAAAAACTGCATTAACTGGTAACATCAGGTATATATTTAGAAATCAAGCTATTACATGGATAGAATCTATGGATAATCTTAAAGGAGATCTCCTTTACTGTATTGGTCATCATAAATTTGTGTGGAGTGAGCCAAGCACGGTGCCAGTTTACATCAAACGATGAAGCCCGACAAAATATCGCAGAGGGAATAGACTTCCTGTAGAAAATGTCCCTTAATAAACGATTGTTGAATTTCGTATTTAGTAGACCTATGCCGTTCACATGGATATCGCTTACAATCGTGGATATTCCAAAATATGCATTGTTCTGAAGTATAGTTTTTATCCCACTAGGTATAGCTTTAATAATAGTGTAATATGGGCGGCAGCGTAGCCTAGTGGTTAGAGCGTTGGACTAGTAACCGGAAGGTTGCAAATTCAAACCCCTGAGCTGACAAGGTACAAATCTGTCGTTCTGCCCCTGAACAGGCAGTTAACCCACTGTTCCTAGGCCGTCATTGAAAATAAGAATTTGTTCTTAATAAAAAATAAAAATAAATATTCCTTACTTGAAACCTCAAAGTAAATAGATTATCACTAATATTAACTAATTGGCTGACAAGGACAATATTTTTCGATAACCATTTATGGTAAAATAACTTAATTTTTCTATGTAGTATCGACCCATTGTTCCAAATTAAACATTTATGAGGTGAAAAGTTGTGTTTATACAATAACGGCCATCTTTACACCGAGGTAGGCTACAGTATCTTTTTCAGAGATGTTACAATCTGCTGGATTGTAGCATCTGGATTGTCCCTACTTGCACGTGCAAATTCAGCACACACAATATTCTATAATAGAATTGTGTTATTTGACGTGTCAAATGAAAAGCTTATTTGATGCGTCAAATAGTGTTTTGAAGTGTATATTTTTTGACACGCAAAGACCCAAACAGCATTCCATATGTTTGAGCAAAGGGCAACAAAGTTTTGTCACGTGGCCTAAATTCACTATAATAGGCAAGGCGTAATATGTAGACTAGTATTCAAAAGGTGGATTAATGACCATTAGTGTAAAGTACTTAAGTAAAAATACTTTAAAGTACTACTTAAGTAACTTTTTGGGCTATCTATACTTTGATTTATGATTTACGTTTCTGTCAACTTTAACATTTACTTCATTGCATTCTTAAAGAAAATTATGTACTTTTTACTCCATACATTTTCCCTGACACCCAAAAGCACTCGTTACATTTTTGAATGCTTAGCAGGACAGGAAAATTGTCAAATTCATGCACATATCAAGAGAACATCCCTAGTCATCACTACTGTCTCTGATCTGACGGACTCACTGCACACACATGCTTTGTTTGTAAATGATGTCTGAGTGTTGAAGTGTGGCCCGACAACCAGTAAATAAAAAAACAAAACAGTGGCGTCTGGTTTGCTTAAAATAAGGAATTTAAAATGATTAATACTTTTAATTTTGATACTTAAGTATATTTAACACCAAATACTTTTAGATTTGTACTCAAGTAGTGTTTTACTTTGTGACTTTCACTTGAGTCATTTTCTATTACGGTATCTTTACTTTTACTCAAGTATGACAATTGGGTACTTTTTCCACCACTTGTTAATCCCCCAGCCTATGAATTAACTTCTCTCTTCTGTCTTCACTTTTTGCGCAATTCATGCGGCTCCACTGGCCTCTCTTCCATCCTCTCTGTATGTCTCTTAACTCTTGAACCAGTAGCCTAGTCCAATGCGTGTCCCAGAAGTAGCAATATATTTTTTGACATATTTTGAGCAATTAAAAAATATACTTCGCAAAAATACAAACGCAAGATGTAAAGTGTTGGTTTCATGAGCTGAAATGGTCCCAGAAATGTTCCATGCGCACAAAAAAACATGTTTCTCCCAAATTTTGTGCACAAATTTGTTTACATCCCTGTTTGTGAGCATGTATCCTTGCCAAGCTATTCCATTGACCTGGCAGGTGTGGCATATCAAGAAGCTGATTAAACAAAGTTATCATTACACAGGTCCACCTTGTGCTGGGGACAATAAAAGGCCACTCTAAAATGTGCAGTTTTGTCACACAACACAATGTCACAGATGTCTCAAGTTTTGAAGGAGCGTGCAATTGGTATGCTGACTGCAGGAATGTCAACCAGAGCTGTTGCCAGATAATTGAATGTTCATTTCTCTACCATAAGTTGCCTCAATGTCATTTTCGAGAATTTGGCAGTATGTTAAACTGGCCTCACATCAACTGCAGACCACGTGTAACCACGCCAACCCAGGACCACCATATTCAGCTTCTTTACCTGCGGGATGGTCTGAGTCGAGCTACCCGGACAAACTGTGGGTTTGCACAAGCAAACAATTTCTGCACTAACTGTCGGAAACCTCCTCAGGGAAGCTCATCCGTGTGCTCGTCATCCTCACCAGGATCTCGACCTGACTGCAGTTTGGCATCGCAACTGACTTCAGTGGGCAAATGCTCACCTTCAATGGCCACTGGCACACTGAAAAAGTGTGCTCTTCATGGATGAATCCCAGTTTCAACTGTACCGGGCAGATGTTGTGTGGCTGAGTGGTTTGTTGATGTCAACATTGTGAACAGAGTGCCTCATGGTGGCTGTGGGGTTATGATATAGACAGGCATAAGCTACGGACAACGAACACAATTGCATTTTATCGATGGCAATTTGAATGAGTAGAGATAGTGACGAGATCCTTTGAGCCCATTGTCGTGCCATTCATCTGCCTCCGTCACCTCATGTTTCAGCATAATAATGTATGACTCCATGTCACAAGGATCTGTACACAAATCCTGGAAGCTGAAAATGACCCAGTTCTTCCATAGCCTGCATAATCACCAGACATGGTGCCCGTTGAGCATGCTTGGGATGCTCTGGATCGACGTGTACAACAGCGTGTTCCAGTTACTGCAAATATCCAGCAACTTCACACAGCCATTGAAGAGGACTGGGACAACATTCCACAGGCCACAATCAACAGCATGATTAAGTCTATGCGAAGGAGATGTCAAGCTGCGTATGGGAAATGGTGGTCACATCAGATACTGACTGGTTTTCTGATCCACGCCCCTACCCTTTAAAAAAAATTAAGGTATCTGTGATCAACATATGCATATTTGTATTCCCAGTATTTGTGAAATCCATAGGTTAGGGCCTAATGAACTTATTTCAATTTACTGATTTCCTTATATGAACTGTAACTCAGTAAAATATTTGAAATTGTTGCATGTTGTGTTTTATATTGTGGTTCAGCTGCTCTGATCACATTGGCTGATGGTAAAAATGCATTAAATGGGGAAACATCTGTTCTTCCAACACCAAATGTTTGTTTCCAATGAAATGTATTACATCAGAATTCCCAATGTTTGAATATTTCCAATCAAATTTATGAAGTAAATTAGAACGTTTTGCTCTGTCTCATTTGCATAAACATTGTGATTGGATGATAGCTGTGTGGGTTATCGATTTGGGATCAAATCCTTAGATCTCCTCGAGCTCATTAATGATAGAATTGGCGAAAGGAGTGGAAGGTAATAGCTGAATAGAGACGGAAATCAGGCTATAAATCATGTGCTTCACCAAAGAATAACACCACACCACTCATCTCTGCCAGTAACCTTCTGGTAACGAGTCCATTTCCTTGGCCACAGGCCAAGCAACTGCCCCGGGAGCTGCAGCTTTGTGGGGGGGTTATGTGTACTGAAATAAAACCTCTGGTCATGGTTGAATGTTTAAGGGTTTGGAGTGAGAGCAGCGTTGCTTTTCTGATGTAGCTACTTAAAGTATGGCCTCCTTTGTTTGTTGTAACATACTTCAGTTCAGTACACAAACTTTGTGGGTTAAGTGATTTATTTTTTAATGACTCATCATTTTGAGTCATTCATGTATGCAAAGCCTGTGTATTATGATATATGCTGTACATTATTTATGGAGAGTCCTGAGACACATTTGCAATGCATAAGAAAGCTTGCTTCAGGCACCAGCAATGCTGTGAGGAGAGCGATGTTTACCCACCAAAGTCTCTGTTTTTCCAGAAACATCTTAGTAAATTAAAATGGAGGAATGGGAATAGAAAATATTTTATTACCTATTGATGTCTTAAAAGTATCTGAAGTGCCTTCCAAAGTACACATTCTCATCAATACCAAATGGAAGGTAGTTTAAATGGATTTAACCAGCATGTGAAATGGCCTGTTGGGGGTAAATATTGGTATGTGGTTCACTTGGACTCGAAGAAACCGTGCACATATTCAACCATTTCTGCCAGAAATGCTTGTTTCAGGATAAATCACAGGCAAATAATTACAGTATTCATAGTAAGGATGAACAATAAAACGCTTGATTTAAAAACAAACCATGTCATTTGTGCAAATAAAGACTAAAGTCTGGAGAGGGAGGTGTCACCTCTGCTGCTGAGCTACATGGTAATTGGTCGTCGGCGCTTTGCTTTCACGGTCAGGGGAAACGAAGATTGTGTCATTAAGTTCCCTTTCTGATAACCGCCACAGCCGCCGCGCCAATGGAACAGAAGATCTTAACTGAATGACTATGCCATTAGCAAAGAAAAGTGCCTAAGGGAAATTAACTGGAATGGTGCATAATTAAGATAATAGCTCTATTTGCACATGGCAGCATTAAAAAGCACCAAAACCGACTGAATCACATTCAATTATGGGTTCCGTTACTCTTTTATACAACACCTTTTGCTGTGGCGGTCAATTTTGAGACCTTTTTATACAGCAACATACTGAACAGCTTGAGGTATAAAAGGTTATTGCTCAATTATTTTAAGGAACTGTGGTCCTGGAGGATTGGGCCACTTGCACCAAGCACATGTTCAGTCGGTACTGCAAAAGAAGGTACTTTCTCTAGTCTCCACATCCATACGGTTCCCTGGCCTTGTACGTTAACAATTCAACACATGAACATGTACCCAAATGCCTTTTTAATTTGTTGATTTAGTATGGTTGTTGCTACTATGCCTTCTGGCAGCATACATTAATTATTATTATTTTGTACGCTTTGACAGTTTTTGACCTTGAACTGTACTACAAATTCTGGCATAGTTTATTTCTGTGTGCTTGGTTCTGTCTGTCTTCTGCAGTTATTAGCTTGTTGTGTTAACAAGCTAATAAGTTGAGGAATAAATTACACTCTCTTAAACTTTTTGTGCTCTCTTGTCTCTGGCTGCACAGCAGATGTCAAAGGTGGAATAGAGAGAACATTTTAGACATTCTGCCGAACAGACACACTCCTACACACAGTGAGTGCTTGCCAGAAAATAACCCACAATTTAATAAATACTGTAAGTGAACAGCATGGGCCCTCCTAGAATGGTCTGAGTTTTGTGGATTTTTGTCTGTCTCATGCGCAATCAAGCAATGTTCCCTGTAACTGAGGTCAGCAGCGGTAGAACACTGTCATCGGCTTGTCTCTGTCATCATGAGTTGGATAAATGACACAGGCTGATCACCTGTCTGCATCTGCTCGTCAACTCAACTGCTTCCCTGATGTCAGGGAGAATTACCAGGGCTGGCGATAGCCCGGGGAGGGAAGGTCACCGATTTGCCAGAGATTACTGTAATCGCCATACAACAAGATAAAGGTTTTGGCATGTTGGCACAATCTCTAGATTGTCTGGAATCATGTAATATAGACCATGTTAAATGGGACATGGGGTGCTCTAGTCCCTCACAGCCACTGCAAGGAAAGGTCATTCAATATATATGGAAATTATGTCTGGTCTCCGTTACTTATGGATCACAGCTTGTTACATGGATAGTTTCCAGTAATGTTGGTGTGAAGTGGAACGGTGTATGAATGGAGAAGACCTGCAGTACACCGCCTCCATAAAAACAACATTTTGTAAGGGTTCCTTTGTGTCAGCCAGCCTAGTATATTTTATATTGAAATGGTGTTATTTGTATTTATTATGGAGCCGCAGCAGCTAATCTTTCTGAGGTCCGGCAAAATTAAGGCAGTAATGAGATGTATTTCAGAATAGATTCTTTGTCCACTGTCTATGGGCATGTAAGAACATATAAGAGCATGCATGAAATTTACATGGTTCATTATGATATGTATGTGGTTTGTCCATGTCGTCGTTCAACATCATGTAGACGATCTAGTCAGTGGTTTTGTGTCTGTGGTCATATGAATAGCCATCTTCTGTTAATTGAAAATGTCTATATGTATGCCAGATTTACCAGTGTATTATTCCATTTAGAATATGGCATGATAAAAGATGAGATACAACTTGTATCATGTTAAAAAGGAATCAACCATGCCTAGCTAACTGACAAGCATAACATGTTTTAGCTTGGCATTCCATTTTTAAAAAATTGGATTCGAACAAGATGATAAGTGGTTTGAAAGCAGAGTAAATCGGGCCCGAGGGGTTTTATTTGGGGATTCTGTTGGGTTGCATTCTGTTGCGGAGGCAGCACTCCAGCTGTCGGGAGCCATTCCCACATGAGTGTAATCGCAGAGGATGGCTAGTGGTAGATTCTCACGGACACCCGCACACTAATGCATCCCAGATTCTTGGAAGAAATGACCCAAATACTCTGTGACTCAAAGAAATCTACTGACGTACTGTAGATTTATTATAACTCTCGAGTCGCACAGAGGATATTATTGTAAACCGTAGCGATTTCATGTTTAATGTCATGTGTATTAAACTCCTATGTCTGCATTAAAGGATGAGTGTTTCCATAGTAGAGCGAGGAGAGCTCTATTACTGTTGCGAAATCGCAGTATTCGGCTATAGGCCTATATGCAGTCAAATTAGTCACTGGTTAGATCTGGGGTTAAAGTCTAGCGACTTGACGTAAGATTTTGAGCAGGCACATTCATTCCCTCTAAATGTTAAGCATCTAAAATTGCAATTCTTTGACTAGCATTAAAATCATTGGGCATTTTAAAGTGGTTCAGTAATGATTACTTATACCCCTTGCACAGTTTTGGGCTTGGTGAATAGGATCTGCTATAAAACATCTCTATTCATCCCATGACCAAAGCAGGATGTAAGGGTGAGCAGAATCTCCCTTGACACCTAAACCTGGCCATTCAGGATGCTGATTCAGTCGATATCCTTAACCTAGACAGCTTCTCTCTGTCTCAGTCCGATGCTGTGGCCTCGGCCCTGCTCTCCCACTCCACTGTTCTAATGAGACACTGTCAGTCAGGTCCTGAATGCTTAGGCAGCCTCCACAAAGCACCGCAATCCCTGCTGCTGGGGTGGGGGGGTGGTTGCCGGGCAACCTACAGTCGTGGCATGTACTTTAAACTATTGACAGCCTTTACCCAGAGGTCCGTGTGTTGTCAGATCTACACAGAGGTGGTGTAGAGTGGATCCTCTGCCATGCTGTCTCATCTATCTCATCTGGGCTGGAAAGTGATCGGCCTCAAAGGACATGAAAGAGTCCCTGTATCTGTGCTGCTTTGAAAAGGATCACACATCTGGCACAGTGGGAGGTATTTATTTTTTATTATTGCATCAAGCTACAATGAGTTTTTCACCTTGAATCATGTTTTATGTAGGCGCTTGATTTAAATTTGATTTTTTTCCGTGAGTATTGAAAAGGAAATTGCCTACAGCTAAAGTGTGCGTTCAAAATGGCACACTGTAACAAAACCCTTTACAACGGAAAATGAAAACCAGTAGTTCTCGTTGTATAATTTCACATACAACCTTCCCATTTTACTCATCTTTCTTCTGTTTCGGGCCTTATGAATATGACCCATTAAATTTGCAGATTACCTCTGGTGCAGGGATGTGTAGATGAGTAAATAACTTCTTCCCCCACCCACATAAAAACTATTCTCCCTGTGTCTGGTTGCAACTCATTTTCTCCATGAACAGTGCAGGGGTTACCTCACCCACCAAGCAACATCAGAACATTTCTTCATTACAGCAAGCTATTAATAGGCCACATCTGCCCTGTTGCAATGCACTGACAATGAATTTTTCCCAATATGGTCTCCAGATGATATGCTTAAGTCATTTCCAAATCATACCAGTATAAAACAGATTTCCTTTGTGCCTCATCAAGATAAGTCCATATTTGCATTGCTCTTATGGGCACAAAACAGCTATTGAAAAATATTCAAGTTCCTTAACTAATTAAAGAAGGCTTTGAATAGTTGCTTTAGAAAAATAAATAGTATAAGACGAAATCTGAATGGGTTGACACTCGTCCTTTCATTCTATTTGTGAAGACTGATCCATTCTCATGGGCATGCACTGAGTCAGACACTTGTTTGATACGCAAGTCGCGCTATTTGAGGTTATTATGTTGTGGAGAAATCATAACTTGCTAGTCATTTCATTCTGACATGGCCACCTGGAAATGTCAGTCACAGATTATTGGTGCTTGTCAAGATGAACAAAGCGATTGGTGACTTTGCTAGTCATGCTTTTTCTGTGCTGCTGCAATCCTGCTCCCAATCTCTAAGTATGTGTGAGCATCTGTGTGAGCAGTCGTCGGTGTGTGTGTGTGTGTGTGTGCACCTGTGGGTTTGGTCGATGTTAAAGTTCATGTACAGTAATGACATGAAATCTGAGGAATTGCTCATTTGTCCTGGGATTTCTGATCTGGTCGGTGTTCAAGACAGTCTTCTGTTGGGGGAGGGTGGAGACTTAATATGGAAATTACATTAATTACCAGACTATCCAACAGATGTGACCCTCACCCCACTCAACATAACTACACATCTAATAAAGGACCTTCAAGATACAATTACATTTGTGTGTGTGTATATATTGTATGAATTGACATAGCTAAATTGTTCTCTATTTGTGAAATGATAATCCTCAATCCAACTAACAAACTGTTTATTTCAATGGATGGATGATTATATTAGCCTTTGAATGTTGCACATTTTTGGGGGTTTAAGAATGTTTCAGATTTTCTTTGGTAGCACAACCTAGATAGCTTGAGTGATAATCATTGAACAGAACTAAATCTCAGGCTAAAAGTACAAACTGAGAATCTCAAATCTCTGCTTCATTAACTCGTCAGAAACTAGCATTTCCTCCTCTCTTGCTCACTTGGACTCAGACTGTCTACTCTAGGCTACTCTGTCAGTAGCCGGTTGTCAATCCCAATGCCCTGAGTTGCTTAACATATTGACATGTTTCTGTTTCAGCGCCGGCCCCAAAGGAGACAACATCTATGAGTGGAGGTCAACCATCCTGGGACCACCGGGCTCTGTTTACGAGGGAGGGGTCTTTTTCCTGGACATCGCCTTCACACCTGACTACCCCTTCAAACCACCCAAGGTCAGCACCCACCACCACACTGTGACCACAAATGGTTTATAGCTTTAGTGCCATTGTGCTGCTCTCTTCCTGTGTGGAGAACTCTTGCTTTAATGTAATTTCAACAGCTAACATGATTTTCTGGAAATCTGGTGTGCTCCGCCAAGCCTTTACCAGTTCACTGTTCATATTTTCAATTCATTCTTTATTAGCCTTTTCATGAAACGTACCCTGTGGAGTATTTTCGGTTGTTGAGTGGATGTCATTATCATTGTATGAAATGTGCTTTTGGATATCTCTTTGCTTCTTATAACCCAATTTCCCTCTCACTGGCTTTCATTTTGGGTTCTGACTCTCTCTGTTTCCTCCCCCCTTCTTTCATTCTCTCTTTTTGTCTCTGTTTCTCTCTGAGCTGTGTAAGAACCGGCTCTGCTGTTTGACAGCAGACTCAAACAAATCCACAGGCTCTGCTCAGTGTAGCCAGAGGGCTCAAGTGTTTTGTCCCACTGTGATCTGTAGCCAGTCCTTCCGTCACTATAGCACATGATACATGCTCCATTGGAGTTTTGCTGTATACTATAGACTCTTACCATAGCTTTTTTCAAGCCCCTAACTGAAACTCCAGTTTGACAAGCTTGTTGGGCAGATTGGAAGTATAAGATTCAGTTGTTAAGGTTAGTGGGGCAGAGTGCACCATTGTGGGGTTATTTATAATGAATGTCCTGTTCTCTGTGTGTTCAGAATGCCAAGGCTCATTAGAAGTTTCCTCTGCAAGGTCAGGGTCAGTCTGTCCAGATGTTGGTGATTGGAGGACTGGGCTGGTGTCAGGTGTCAGGCCTAAACAGATGTCAGACTCACGGTCAATCAGAAACATGATAGTAAACTTAACAGGGATGTTTGTGTGGATGTTTCTTGTACAAAGGTTTGACGTCAGCACATTTGAAACCAAATAAAGTAATTTTGACCCCTTATTTGAATCCCTGTTAAAGTCTTATGGGAATGATTGTTTTCCTCTCAAACTAATATATGTAATGGTTATAGCGAGATTAGAGATGGGCATGGGTTTTTCCTGGGGCCATTTCATGACAATTATACATATTTTCTGCATATTGGTAAATGCACCATGCTGCCTCCTGTTGGCTATATTAAAGCCTATGGAAATTAGAAGGCATATGAAAATTCTGGTATTTTGTTATGGTATATCGAAGGTCTGCAGCCGTGTTATAAGGGTTGTCACCATCTGCTCAACGAAGAAATTACACATACTGCTACTTTATTTTGTCCAATTCAGACTATTCTACTGTCAGTATTGCTGCTGAACCAGGCTTCTAAACTATAAATGCTGTCTTTTCCTGTACTTACCAGGTAACGTTTCGGACAAGGATCTACCACTGTAACATCAACAGTCAGGGGGTGATCTGTCTGGACATCCTGAAGGACAACTGGAGCCCCGCCCTCACCATCTCCAAGGTGCTGCTGTCCATCTGCTCTCTGCTCACAGACTGTAACCCAGGTAAGAGACCCGTCAATGTCCACATCAGGATCTGCAGTGTTCTCATTTCAGCTGGTGATTCATGACTGATTTTAAATGACATTTGAGTTTACACTATCTACACACAGAGATAGCGATAGTGTAAACTCACCGCATGAAGCATTATCACCATCTCTGTGTGTAGATAATGTAAACTCACAGCATGAAACATCTATACACAGAGATGGTGATAATGTTTAATTGATAACTGTCTGCAGCTCTACTAGCAGAGTTCTAGTGTTCCCTTCCCCAGGGACAGTAGCTCCGTTGCTGTTGAACCTGTTGATGGATTTTAAATTGTTTTTTTTTAAAGTCCTTATTCATATTTTAATACAATGTAATAATATGCTCTAAACTCTCTCTGGTCCAAAAACTATACACCTGTGAAATGCTATTCATTAATGCATGCTCTGATCTGCATCCTTTTCCTTTTGTCATTGCAGCGGACCCTCTGGTGGGGAGCATTGCCACACAATACCTGACCAACAGAACGGAACATGACAGAATAGCTAAGCAGTGGACGAAGAGATACGCCACATAGATCCCCGTCTGACTTTTCCACTGCCCCCCCCCCCACACACACACACCCCTCACCCCCACTGTACCTCTCTACCTCTCTCCCCAGCCTTTCAAAGCACACTCACTAAGTGCAACGGTATACCTGTAATCCTCCCCCTAAACTTTGTATCTACCTTTTTATTTGTAAAGAACTGTCCTTTGTTCCTTGTTGACTTGAAAGCTTCTTTTTTTATACAAAGAGTAGATTGGGATTTTATTTTCCAATATCTGAATGTTGGAATTGTATTGAAAAAATACTATTATTCTGATGAGTATTGTCCCTCAACTATACAGTAGGTATCCTTTTTTCATAGTGGCTCCAGGAACAAAATGCAGATTATATACTCTTTTTACTGTACCCTAGGTTCTTTTGTGTTTTTTAAATTTCCTATTCCAGTCATCAATGTTATCTGCATGGAACAGGAGGAAGATTTGCATCAAATGACATGTCATGCTCTTCTGCGCTCTTTGGTTTTGTTTGTACTGTATGTATTTTTTCAAACGCTTTTGAGGCAGACCACAGAAATATAGGTCTGCTTGTGAAAGAGGCAGGACTTGTACATTTACTGGCTACTCTGGCATGGCAGGGTGGTTTGTTATGACTTGTATTAATGAAGCACCCAATAAAACACTGGTTGGCTTGTGACTATACTCTCTGTTCTGTAACTGTGAACCCTCTGTGGTCTGTGACAGGTGTTAAAAGGATCATCTCTGGACCTATCAGTCTTCTGCCTCATGACTGACTGACACACATTGCCACTGCCTGTGCATATAATGAACTCTGGGGAATCCAGGGAATCAGTGAAACCAGGGTAAAATAGACTACATCAGAACAAACTGCATTACAGGTCTAGGTTAGAGGTGGGCATGAACCATAGACCATATATGAACCTCTCTCTCACCCTGACTTTGTAACACCATATTCAGTGATACTCCACATTTTATATTGGCCCTCATCCAACAAGTGCTTTTTCGTGCATATTTTTCAAATGTATGATATCAAAATGTCATCAGTCTACCATGACCTAATATTGAATGATCCCTACGCGCCGATATACTGTCATCATAGTGAGTGCGCGATATGATTCCACTGCACCCGCGGCACTTCCGTTCCACAGAAGGCGATACGCACGAGCTCAGGCAGTGGGGAGATCCAGACACAAAGGAGGTAATTTGCTACTTGGCTAACGTTACTTTTAATATTGAATAGGTCTCATGATTTATAAAATACATTGACGTTCAATGAGTGTATTCAACTTGTTTTGTATTGGAAAAGACGGCTAGTTAACGACTCGACAGACACATTTGTGGTGACACTGCCTGGCTCAGGAAATAAATCTAACGTTAGCTAGCTCAAGCTAGTAATGTTAGTAGCTAAGCTAGCTTTACTGTATGGTGTAACGTTGTTTGCCTTATAGCTAGATAGCCAACTAACGTTAGCTAAGTTAAATATCTCAGAACGTTGAAAGGTTGAGGTGGGCGTCAACTTTCATGTAACTACAATATTTTGCGAACTTTGGCTACGGTCTGGGCAGTCAAACGGTCGGCTAATAAGGGGGGGGGCGAGGAAATCAGGTCGGCGGTTTGTGACTAGCGTTAACTAGCTAGCTAGATGGTTATGCTAGCCAACTGTTAATGTCCACATAGTTAACCAAACCTAGTCCAACCAGCTTGACTTGGCACAAGCAGTTGCAAACATAAACTCCATTTGTTCCTCTGGGCGCTTTTATTATTAGCTGACGGTAAATGAGCTACATTTTCACATATCATTCATGATCTATTACATTTGGGGAATCATGGAGGCTTGCCATATCAGGGCTGGCCAACATTGTTTGCGCAACCAACCATAATCACAATATTATTGCCAGGGGTGGCAGCTAGCCAGTTACTTATATTTCAACTGAGCACAAGCCAAGCAGCAAGCAGTATGGGACTCCCTAACCCAGTGGTTCCCAACCAGGGGTACTTTGCCTATCCACAGAGGGTACTTGAAGAATCAAGAGACCATAGGCCTGCTGGTAAAATGCACATGAGGGGGTACTCTGGGCAGAGCAAAATTCTGTTGGTGGTACAGTGACCGAAAAAGGTTAGAAACCACTGCCGTAACCTAACGTAGCAGGTGTAAAAGCTCAGTTGGATAAACTGTATCCCTGAAAAGCAGATGCATCAGGTTGTTGGCATCTCCGCTAAGCCTAGGGACTCCCTAAAAACATGCCACCTCAATACAGCTATGACCGGAAGTGACTTTTCCTAGCAGGTTAGGAAAGCATTTTCACTAAACCTTTTCCTAACCTTAACCTAATTCTCCTAACCAGCTGCGTTAATTCTCCTAACCTGCTGCGTACATTCTCCTAACCTGCTATGAAAAAGTCACTTGTCGTAGCTGTGTTGAAGTGGCTTGTTTTTAGGTCTTCTCAGCAAGCTATGTTGAGGTAGCTGTTTTTTCCTAGAATGTCTAAGGTGCTCTGTCATAACTGTAACGTAACTTCATTTTGCAAATAGCTTGAAAGCAATTTCATTTGTCAAAGCTACTGTTTTTTGTTCTTCAACTGCTGCATCACAATCGCATTGTAGGTTCCTGCTCATTTCTTGTCCAAACCGGTATGTCAGATGAGGAGTCGCGTGTCAGCACCAGCTCTTCATCTTCTTCCTCCAATCAAAACAAACCGAAGGACACACCTTGCAAGAAACGGGAGAGCAAAGCCAGTATGAGCAAGACCTCCAAGCTGCTATCCACCAGCGCGAAGAGGTAACACCCAAACCTCATGAAATATTGTCTGGTTGTCACACACAACACCAACAAAGTGACAGTCAGAGGGGTGGGTTAATCTCCTAGATGATATTCTCTGTACTTTATTTGTGTTTTAAAATATTCTAGCCTCACTGTATTCGACCATGGCTGAGAAAATAAAGGTGTGTAAAGATACGGCTGGGCAATCAATGATTGATCTGAAGGCATGTTTGTTTCTGCAGGATTCAGAAAGAGCTGGCAGATATCACGCTGGACCCTCCGCCAAACTGCAGGTTGGTTTTATTTGAGCTCATCTTCTCTGTTCTAATCCGTCCATAGTCTTTCGTATTGCCATGGTCAATACCAACATGCGACTCTCCAAACAATAATGATTTGACCACTTATTCATAAAGGCTTGCATTACTTTCTGATTTTTCTCATGTCCCATATGCTGATAAAATAAAACTGCACCTTCTATTTTGATCAAAATGTTTAGACTTGAAATGCCAGGCTGGATTAAGATGGTGGGAAAAAAGGTGTTTAGAAATCAACCAAGTATGATTTTTCGATACCGATTTATTGGCGGACCAAAAAAAAGCTGATACCGATTAATCGGACAATTTTTCTATATATATTTGTAGTAATGACAATTATACAATACTGAAAGGACAATCATTTAATATAATACATAAAATCTATTCTATTAGTCTCAAATAAATAATGAAACATTCTCAATTTGGTTTAAATAATACAAAAACACAGTGTTGGAGAAGAAAGTAAAGTGCAATGTAAAAAAGTAAAAATAAACATTGAAGTTCCTTGCTCAGAACATAAAGTAAAAAATAAAATAAAAAACATTTTAACTTCTTATGGCTGCAGGGGCAGTATTGAGTAGCTTGGATGAAACGTGCTCAGAGGAAACTGCCTGCACCTCAGTCCCAGTGGCTAATATATGCATAGTATTATTAGTATTGGATAGAAAACACTCTGATGTTTCTAAAACTGTTTGAATGATGTCTGTGAGTATAACAGAACTCATATGGCAGGCAAAAACCTGAGAAGAAATCCAAACATGAAGTGGGAAATCTGAGGTTGGTCGATTTTCAACCCAGCCCCTATTGAATACACAGTGGGATATTGGTTATTTTGCACTTCCTACGGCTTCCACTAGATGCCAACCATCTTTAGAAACTTGTTTGAGGATTCTACTGTGAAGTGGTACCGAATGAGAGAGAAATGAGTCAGAGGTCTGCCAGCAGTCACGCTGGTCACGCGCATTTCACATGAGAGGTAGCTGCGTTCCTTTGCTTTTCTGAAGACAAAGGAATTCTCCGGTTGGAATATTATTGACGTTTTATGTTAAAAACATCCTAAAGATTGATTCCATACATCGTCTGACATGTTTCTACGGATTTCGTCTGCAACTAGGGAACGCGCTTCATGACTTTGGATTTGTTTACCAAACGTGCTAACAAAAGTAGCTCTTTGGACAAAAATGATGGACATTATCGAACAAATCAAACATTTAATGTGGAACTGGGATTCCTGGGAGTGCATTCTGATGATCATCAAAGGTAAGTGAATATTTATAATGCTATTTATGACTAATGTTGACTACCCAATATGGCGGATATCTTTTTGGCTGCTTTGTAGTCTGAAAGCTGTACTCATATTATTGCATGGTTTTGCTTTTTCTGTAAAGATTTTTTGAAATCTGACACAGCGGTTGCATTAAGGAGAAGTGTATCTATATTTCCATGTCTAACAATTGTATTTTCATCAACATTTATAATATTTCTGTAAAATTATGTGGCTTTCTGCAATATCACCGGATGTTTTGGGAACTAGTGAACATAACGCACCAATGTATACTGAGATTTTTAAATAATATATAATATAATAATATATGCCATTTAGCAGACGCTTTTATCCAAAGCGACTTACAGTCATGTGTGCATACATTCTACGTATGGGTGGTCCCGGGGATCGAACCCACTACCCTGGCGTTACAAGCGCCATGCTCTACCAACTGAGCTATTTTAAATATAAATATGCACTTTATCGAACAAAACATACATCTATTGCGTAACATGAAGTCCTATGAGTGTCATCTGATGAAGATCATCAAAGGTTAGTGATTAATTTGATCTCTATTTGTGCTTTTTGTGACTCCTCTCTTTGTCAGGAAAAAGGGCTGTGTTTTTCTGTGGCTTGGCTCTGACCTAACATAATCATTTGTGGTGCTTTGGCTGTAAAGCCTATTTGAAATCGGACACTTTGGTGGGATTAACAACAAGATTACCTTTAAAATGGTATAAAATGTATGTTTGAGGAATTTTAATTATGAGATTTCTGTTTGAATTTGGCGCTCTGCACTTTCACTGGCTGTTGTCATATCAATGCCGTTAACCACTTGCTCCTACCTGGCACGCAGGCGTCCCATCTAGAGCTCTGGAAATGCAAATGCGCTACGCTAAATGCTAATAGTATTAGTTAAAACTCAAACGTTCATTAAAATACACATGCAGGGTATTGAATTAAAGCTACACTCGTTGTGAATCCAGGCAACAAGTCAGATTTTTAAAATGCTTTTCGGCGAAAGCATGAGAAGCTATTATCTGATAGCATGTAACACCACAAAAGACCCGCAGGGGACGTAAACAAAATAATTAGCATATTCGACGCTACACAAACCGCACAATAAAATATAAAACATTCATTACCTTTGACCATCTTCTTTGTTGGCACTCCTAGATGTCCCATAATCACTATTGGGTCTTTTTTTCCCGATTAAATCGGTCCATATATAGCCTAGATATCGTTCTATGTAGACTGTATGATAAACGGAAAAAAAGAGCGTTTCATAACGTAACGTCATTTTTTAAAATTCAAAAAGTCGACGATAAACTTTCACAAAACACTTCGAAATACTTTTGTAATGCAACTTTAGGTATTAGTACACGTTAATAAGCGATAAAATACATCAGGAGGCGATGTAACTTCTATAGGTGTCGTCTGGAAAAAAAAACATGGCCGAGAGAGCTCGACCAAAACATCCGGTCGGAGAACGGAGGGAAGGAGTTCCCTTGAACCGGTTAGAACAAGAATCAATTGCGAATCAAATGACAAGACTCTAGACAACGTGTGGTAGCTGTAGGCGCTGAAACCTCGGTCTCATGTAATTCGGTTCACTTTGAACAATTCCTGGAAGTAAGCGCAAGGATATTTATTTCCATTTTCAGTGATCAGGTTTTCCTGCGCTATTCGATGAAACTCACGCTCTGTTAAAGTCACAGCCGTGATTTAACCAGTTTTAGAAACATCAGAGTGTTTGCTATCCACACATACTAATCATATGCATATACTATATTCCTGGCATGAGTAGCAGGGCGCTGAAATGTTGCGCAATTTTTAACAGAATGTTCGAAAAAGTAGAGGGTCGACTTAACAGGTTAACGGGATTGCAACCCTAAGAAGTTTTAAGTTCCTTGCTCAGGACATGAAAGCTGGTTGTTTCAATACTCCCAGTTAATAAGTTTTAAGTTGTAGTTATAGGAATTATGCCGTGTCGACTATTTCTCTCTACCATTTTGTATTTCGTATACCTTGGCCTATTGAATGTTCTAATAAGCACTTTAGCATTGCCAGCCTAATCTCAGGAGTTGATAGGCTTGAAGTCATAAACAGCGCTGGCAAACGCAATAAAGTTTGAATGAATGCTTACGAGGCTGTTGCTGCCTACCACCGCTCAGTCAGACTGCTCTATCAAATCATAGACTTAATTATAATATAATAAACACAGAAAGATGAGCTGTTTGTCATTAATATGGTCAAATCCATAAACTATCCTTTCGAAAGCAAAAAGTTTATTCTTTCAGTGAAATACGGAATCGTTCCGTATTTTAATGAATGGGTGGCATCCATAAGTCTAAATATTGCTGTTACATTGCACAACCTTCAATGTTATGTCCTACTTGTGTAAAAGACTGGCAAATTAGTTCACAACGAGCCAGGCGGCCCAAGCAGTTGCATATATCCTGACTCTGCATGCAATGAACGCAAGAGAAGTGACACAATTTCCCTAGTTAATATTGCCTGCTAACATTAATTTCTTTTAACTAAATATGTAGGTTAAAAAATATATACTTCTGTGTGTTGATTTTAAGAACGACATTGATGTTAGGTTAAGTACATTCGTGTAACGATTGCGCTTTTGCTAAATCATCCATTTGGCGAAGTAGGCTGCGATTCGATGATAAATTAACAGGCACCGCATTGATTATATGCAACGCAGGACAAGCTAGTTAACCTAGTAATATCATAAACCACGTGTAGTTAACTAGTGATTATGTGAAGATTGTTTTTTATAAGATAAGTTTATTCCAACTTCCGCGACGCATATAAGGCCCTGCCCCACTCTCCTTTCGGAAAAGCTGACCACGACTCCATTTTGTTGATCCCTGCCTACAGACAGAAACTAAAACAAGAAGCTCCCGCGCTGAGGTCTGTTCAACGCTGGTCCGACCAATCTGATTCCACACTCCAAGACTGCTTCCATCACGTGGACTGGGATATGTTCCGTATTGCGTCAGACGACAACATTGACGAATACGCTGATTCGGTGTGCGAGTTCATTAGAACGTGCGTTGAAGATGTCGTTCCCATAGCAACGATTAAAACATTCCCAAACCAGAAACCGTGGATTGATGGCAGCATTCGCGTGAAACTGAAAGCGTGAACCACTGCTTTTAATCAGGGCAAGGTGACTGGAAACATGACCGAATACAAACAGTGTAACTATTCCCTCCGCAAGGCAATCAAACAAGCTAAGCGTCAGTATAGAGACAAAGTAGAATCTCAATTCAACGGCTCAGACACAAGGTATGTGGCAGGGTCTACAGTCAATCACGGATTACAAAAAGAAAACCAGCACCGTCACGGACCAGGATGTCTTGCTCCCAGGCAGATTAAATAACTTTTTTTGCCCGCTTTGAGGACAATACAGTGCCACTGACACTGCCCGCAACTAAAACATGCAGACTCTCCTTCACTGCAGCCGACGTGAGGAAAACATTTAAACAGGTCAACCCTCGCAAGGCTGCAGGCCCAGACGGCATCCCCAGCCGCGCCCTCAGAGCATGCGCAGACCAGCTGGCTGGTGTGTTTACGGACATATTCAATCAATCCCTATCCCAGTCTGTTGTTCCCACACGCTTCAAGAGGGCCACCATTGTTCCTGTTCCCAAGAAAGCTAAGGTAACTGAGCTAAACGACTACCGCCCCGTAGCACTCACTTCCGTCATCATGAAGTGCTTTGAGAGACTAGTCAAGGACCATATCACCTCCACCCTACCTGACATCCTAGACCCACTCCAATTTGCTTACCGCCCAAATAGGTCCACAGACGATGCAATCTCAACCACACTGCACACTGCCCTAATCCATCTGGACAAGAGGAATACCTATGTGAGAATGCTGTTCATCGACTACAGCTCGGCATTTAACACCATAGTGCCCTCCAAGCTCGTCATCAAGCTCGAGACCCTGAGTCTCGACCCCGCCCAGTGCAACTGGGTACTGGACTTCCTGACGGGCCGCCCCCAGGTGGTGAGGGTAGGCAACAACATCTCCACCCCGCTGATCCTCAACACTGGGGCCCCACAAGGGTGTGTTCTGAGCCCTCTCCTGTACTCCCTGTTCACCCACGACTGTGTGGCCACGCACGCCTCCAACTCAATCATCAAGTTTGCTGACGACACAACAGTGGTAGGCTTGATTACCAACAACGACAGCACTCACAAACTTCTACAGATGCACAATCGAGAGCATCCTGTCGGCTGTATCACCGCCTAGTACGGCAACTGCTCCTCCCACAACCGTAAGGCTCTCCAGAGGGTAGTGAGGTCTGCACAACGCATCACCGGGGGGCAAACTACCTGCCCTCCAGGACACCTACACCACCCGATGTCACAGGAAGGCCATAAAGATCATCAAGGACAACAACCACCCGAGCCACTGCCTGTTCACCCCGCTATCATCCAGAAGGTGAGGTCAGTACAGGTGCATCAAAGCTGGGACCGAGAAACTGGAAAAACAGCTTCTATCTCAAGGCCATCAGACTGTTAAACAGCCACCACTAACATTGAGTGTCTGTTGCCAACACACTGACTCAACTCCAGCCACTTTAATAATGGGAAATGATGTAAAATATATAACTCGCCACTTTAAACAATGCTACCTAATATAATGTTTACATACCCTACATTATTCATCTCATTTGTATACGTATATACTGTACTCTATATCATCTACTGCATCCTTATGTAATACATGTATCACTAGCCACTAACTATGCCACTTTGTTTACATACTCATCTCATATGTATATACTGCACTCAATACCATCTACTGTATCTTGCCTATGCCGCTCTGTACCATCACTCATTCATATATCTTTATGTACATATTCTTTATCCCCTTACACTTGTGTCTATAAGGCAGTAGTTTTGGAATTGTTAGCTAGATTACTTGTTGGTTATTACTGCATTGTCGGAACTAGAAGCACAAGCATTTCGCTACACTCGCACTAACATCTGCTAACCATGTGTATGTGACAAATACATTTTGATGTTGATGTGATGTGATGATGTGCTAGCTAGCAACTTACAGTGGCTGCTTGCTGCACTCAAGTAACAGGTGGTCAGCCTGCCACACTGTCTCCTCGTGGAATGCTATGTCATCGGCGTCCAAAAATGCAGATGTACTGATTTGTTATGAACATTTTTAATCGGCCATGCCAATTAATCGGTCGACCTCTATTAGAAATCTACATGACGCTGAATTTTTACATCTCCCACGTTATATTGGATCACCCTTGTAGTCATCACTCCCTAGATAATTCCCAAAACATGTTCAGCATGTACCAAGGATAAAGGCTGATCTGCTCTGAGGAAATCAATATGGGTCATGATACAGAGGCACGTCATCAGGGATTGGTTGTGAATGGAGGCTTCTTCTTTGACGCTTGAGAGAAAATGTACTGTTCTCTCAAGCAATATAAAGCTGTGTGGTCACCAAGCGAGTGTAACCCCAAGGGATAATAGGCTCTAAACAGTTTGACAGACACGTTTTTTTGCAGATGCAGTAGTTTAAAGGGACAATCGATTAATCAATTTTGGGACTTCTGAATTAATTACATGTACCCATAACTTATTCTATAACCTTATGAGCTTAGTTCAACTCATCAGAACCCAAAATATATATGGTTGTTTCACTCCAATGGTTGTAAACAAAGTAAATGTTAACCATGTTTTGAGGCTATATAGTGATTGTTAAAACTATCATTTTGAAATATTGTATGGTCAGTCTCAGCATCCATTGCTCTGTCTATGAATTTGAGTGGTTACATTTCTCTAGCCCTTTTAGCTTTTTACATAAGCGGGTGGGGAGAATGCTTTGTCATTTTTGCAACTGCTGATTTGCAGCTTTAAATGATCTGTTCCTTGTGGCAATGAGACAAAGTACACACACACACACACACACACACACACACACACACACACACACACACACACACACACACACACACACACACACACACAAGTGACCTGAGCCATAACAATAACAAAGAACGTTGTCTGGTTTACACCAATTAGGGAGACTGTTCTCCTTTGGTTTACCTGGTGGGTAATGACAAAGGAGTGGGCTATAGCACTTACAGATCTGTGACCAGGCTAATAGTTAAAAATAATCTGTAACTTTCTCATTTAATACCAGCGCTGGTCCCAAAGGAGACAACATCTATGAGTGGAGGTCAACCATCCTGGGACCACCGGGCTCTGTTTACGAGGGAGGGGTCTTTTTCCTGGACATCGCCTTCACACCCGACTATCCCTTCAAACCACCCAAGGTACTAGGCAATCGTCAGCTTCCAGTCACTACTTACTCTCTACCAAACAGTCATCTTGGTTTAGTCCCGCGCAATGAATGGGACAGATTTACTTAGTATTAATTTGCTTGTTCGTCAGGGTATACACAGCAAAAAATGCGACCGGCGATGACGCCAGTGTTTCTGTTATATTACGCTGCTGCTAAATTGTTGCCGCCACAGCAAAAAAAAGAAAACAAAAAATGAGACTCGCTTTCCAGATGCTAGAGAGCTATTTGCATGTGTGCCTCTGTTTGTGCGTAATGTGTGTGTGCGAGTCGGGTCATTTCCAGAGAAGGAGGAGAGACAGGTAGCCTATGCAATTTGATACACAACAGCAACACAAACTAAATAGACAATTTGAAACATAGCTTGTAGCTTGGCTAGTTAGCTCACTAGTTAACTTTTCCGTTCTAAGTTTAATTCCATGTGCTAAAAACGAATCCAAACGTTTCATAAAAATTTGCTAAAATGAAATTCTATTATACTTGGATTGTTTTGTCACATTTGATCATTTCATTACAATATGGAATTTCTTTTTGAGAATGGTGAAATGAGGATGACTGAATTTCCTCCCGTTTCTAGAACACAGCAGGCAGCATATCTACAGTACTTACCATCCCTGCGGTTTGACAGGTTTTCCCTGTTAACATGTGGAAGTACTCTCATTAACCAACACCTCCACTTGGGTGCCAGAACAGTCTATGGATGTGATTTTCTTTCACAGTTAGATATTTTCTGCCTTGTGTGTTTAAATGATTCTGTGAATATTGGTTAGTCCCATATTGCTCCTCAGTAGTTGACGCTTGAATTAAGTCCAGGATGACAAGTATCACAATTTTGAAAAAATGGCAAAAATGAAAACACGAAGTAGACCAAACTCTTTGGTCCTTTAAAGCCTTTTGTATAGAGCCTCCCGAGTGGCACAGCGGTCTAAGGCACTGCATCTCAGTGTTTGGTTCCCAGGCTGTGTCACAACTGGCCAGGACCAGGAGTCCCATAGGGCGGCGCACAATTGGCCCATCGTTGTCCGGGTTGGGGAGGGATTGTCAAGGGGGGTTTTACTTGGCTCATCGTGCTCTAGTGACTCCTTGTGGTGGGCAGTGCGCCTGCAGCCTGACTTCGGTCGTAAGTTGAACTGTGTTTCCTTCCGACACATTGGTGCAGCTGGCTTCCCGGTTAAGTAGGCGGGTGTTAAGAAGCAAGGTTTGGTTGGTCATGTTTTGGAGGACGCATGATTTGACCTTCGCCTCGCCTGAGCCCGTTGGGGAGTTGCAGCGATGAGACAAGATTGTAATATCACGATTACAAACAAAAAAATGGCGAATAAACCTGCTGTATGTAAAACAATTGTGATGTAGCTTGGAAAATAAATGTGACTGGATAACAACGAATTGATGTTTCTTTCCAACATTAGAGCTATTTTGCTAAAGAAGTCAAATCTGCTTTGTTTTGTGTCCTTGCCACAATACTAACAAGTATTGCGATACTGGTATCATTCCGGCCCTAGATGTATTGTCTTTTGCCCCAATAAATGTTGATCCACTTTAATAAATAACTATACTGAACAAAAATATAAATGCAGCATGTAACAACTTCAATGATTGTCTTGAGTTACAGTTCATATAAGGAAATCAGTCAATTGAAATAAAATCATTAGGCCTTCATCTATGAATTTCACATGACTGGGCAGGGGCGCAGCTAATCAGAATAGGTTTTTCCCCACAAAGGGCTTTATTAGAGACAGAAATTCTTCTGTTTCATCAGCTGTCCTGGTGGCTGGTCTCAAACAATCCCGCAGGGCTCCCGAGTGGCGCAGCGGTCTAAGGCACTGTGTCTCAGTGCTAGAGGCGTCCCTATAGACAGCCTGGTTCGAATCCAGGCTGTATCACAACCAGCCGTGATTGGGAGTCCCGTAGGGTGGCACACAATTGGCCCAGCGTCGTCTGGGTTTGGCCGGTGTAGGCTGTCATTGTAAATAAGAATTTGTTCTGAACTGACTTGCCTAGTTTTTAAAAAAAAAAATTAAGAGGCAGGATGTGGAGGCCCTGGGCTGGCATGGTTACATGTGGTCTGCGGTTGTGAGGCCAGTTGGACGTACTGCCAAATTCTCTAAAATGACATTGGAGGCAGTTTATGGTAGAAAAATGAACATTTAATGCTCTGGTGGATATTCCTGCAGTCAGAAGGCTAATTGCACACTCCCTCAAAATGTATTTCTGGTGTTGTGTGACAATACTGCACATTTTTAGAGTGGTCCTTTATTGTCCCCAGCAGAAGGTGTGTGTAATGATCATGCTGTTCAATCAGCTTCTTGATATGCCACACCTCTCAGGTGGATTGATTACCTTGACAAAGGAGTAATGCTCACTAACAGGAATGAAAAGCAATTTGTGCACAAAATAAGCTTTTTGTCCATATGGAAAATGTGTGGGATCTTTTATTTCACCTCATGAAACATGGGACCAACACTTTACATGTTGCGTTTTATATTTTTGTTCTGTATAGATTTTGATCTGGATCTCTAGCCTTGTTATTATGTTTAATATGCACATGGCATGTATGTTTTCTACTTTTATTTTTCCTCAAGGTAACGTTTCGGACAAGGATCTACCACTGTAACATCAACAGTCAGGGGGTGATCTGTCTGGACATCCTGAAGGACAACTGGAGCCCCGCCCTCACCATCTCCAAGGTGCTGCTGTCCATCTGCTCTCTGCTCACAGACTGTAACCCAGGTAAGATATCCATCGGGGAGCCTAATTGGCTTCCTTGTCCCCTTTTACTTGTTTCTCTTCAGATCTGCGTCTGTCCCAGGCTGAAAATATGATACCAGAACAAATATGAGTATTCCTGACTCTCCAAGGGTCAAATTGAATCTGCAGGTAACATGGTAAATAGCAAATACCTGTCCATTTCTTTGGTGGCATTTTGTGCTCAGATATGGATTACTTTTTTAAAAGTTATGGGTATCACTTTGAGGCCCACACATAATGCCTTATATTGCATGTATAATTCATAAGTAGTTATAAAATGCTTATAATTCATCACTTGGAGCAAAGTAATTGTTTCAAGATTCACCACCCTCTAACTGTTATTTCCCTCATGTTGATTTTCACTTTCAGCTGATCCCCTGGTTGGAAGCATAGCCACCCAGTACACGACAAACAGAGCCGAGCATGACAGAACAGCCAAACAGTGGACGAAGCGGTACGCCACATAGGCCCATAGAGCACAGCCGTGTGGGGGGGATTTCTATTTCAGATTTTTAGTACTTTATTGTCTGGTATATTTTTTGGTTTCTGATTAAGTTATCTGTGCATATATGGAAATAAAGAAAAACAATGAAAATATATGTAATGTCATATATTTTATTACTCTCTGTAGGATACTCCACTGCTTAGCCTATTGCTAATCTCCTGAAATATAGTAGGCTGTCCCTCAAATAAAATGCAGAAACAGTGCCATTAAAAACATGGATTTCACCTTTTAATATGGAACTACAGTACAGTTGTACCACAATAGCCACGAAATTTAAGTACTCTTTTACACAGTTCTGTTGTCCATGTTTTACTTTTAATAGCATTTAGTTATTGCAAAATAACATGGTAATCTCTCACTTGAAAGGCCAATGGAATTTGGTGCTAAAGGAACAGTGCAAGCTCATATACATACCGAGTGTGCTTGGTTATGGTCAGATGAAGGAATAGTGATAAATTGCCTCTACTGCAGTGTTTTCAAGAAATATTCAGACCCCTTAACTTTTTCCACATTTTGCCTTATTCTAAATAGGGATTACATTGTCGTCGTCGTCGTCCCCCCCCCCCCCCGTTAATCTACACGTAATACCCATATTGTCAAAGCAAAAACAGTTTTATATAAAAAAATATTTAAACCTTATTAAAAAAAATCACTCAGGATTCAGACCCTTTTACTAGGTACTTTGTTGAAGCACCTTTGACAGTAATTACAGCCTTGAATCTTGGGTATGACGCTACAAGCTTGGCACATGTTTTGGGGGAGTTTCTCCCATCCTTCACTGCAGATCCTCTCAAGCTCTATCAGGTTGGATGGGGATCATCGCTACACAACTATTTTCAGGTCTCTCTAGAGATGTTCTATCAGGTTCAAGTCCGGGCTCTAGCTAGGCAACTCAATGACATTCGGAGACTTGTCCCAAAGCCACTCCTGCATTGTCTTGACTGTGTGCTTAGGGTCGTTGTCTTGTTAGGGGAACCTTCACCCCAGTCTGAGGACCTGAGCAGGTTTTCATCAAGGATCTCTCTGTGCTTTGCGCCGCTCATCTTTCCCTCATTCTGACTAGTCTCCCAGTCCTTGCCACTGAAAAACATCCCCACAGCATGATGCTACCACCACCATGCTTCACTGTAGGGATAGTGCCAGATGTCCTCCAGACGTGACGCTTGGCATTCAGGCCAAAGAGTTCAATCTTGGTTTCATCAGACAAGAGAATCTTGTTTGTCATGGTCTGAGAGTCCTTTAGGGGCCTTTTGGCATACTCCATGCGGGCTCCCATGTGCCTTTTACTGAGGAGTGGTTTCTGTCTGGCCACTCTACCACAAAGGCCTTATTGGTGGAATGCTGCAGAGATGGTTGTTCTTCTGGAAGGTTCTCCCATCTCCACAGAGGAACTCTGGAGCTCTGCCAGTGACCATCGGGTTATTGGTCACCTCCCTGACCAAGGCCCTTCTCCCCAGATTGCTCAGTTTGACTGGACGGACAGTTCTAGGAAGAGTCTTGGGGGTTACGAACTTCTTCCATTTAAGAATGATGGAGGCCACTGTGTTCTTGGGGACCTTCAATGCTGCAGACATTATTTGGTACCCTTCCCCAGATCTGTGCCTTGACACAATCCAGTCTCGGAGCTCTGCAGACAATTCCTTCGACCTCATGGCTTGGTTTTTGTTCTGACATGCACCATCATCTGTGGGACCTTTTATATAGACCGGTATGTGCCTTTCCAAATCATGTCCAATCAATTGAATTTACCACAGGTGGACTCCCAGGTTGTAGAAATCTCTCAAGGATGATCAATGGAAACAGGATGCATTTTCTTTTGTATAAATTTGCAAAAATTTCTAACAACCTGCTTTTGCTTTGTCATTATGGGGTATTGTGTGTAGATGTATAAGGATAATAAGGCTTTAATAACGTAACATAATTTGGAAAAAGTGAAGGGGTCTGAATACTTTCCGAATGCACTGTATGTACAACATGCCAATGTGGCTTTGCAGCAGTCCAATAAGTGGCTGTTTTACCCTTCCTAAAGAACAGCTGTTCTAAATGGACATGAAATGATTTCAATGAAACTACAGTAACTTTGGGCCCTGAGGTTTAAACCATGAAATGAATAACCGGTATGGCAATATCTCTTGGTTTTGTATTTATTATTTTTGTTGAAAATGGACGTAAGCATTTTAGAAGCGCAATCTGTTGGACAATGTTTTAGATGCTCGGTTGAACAATGATTTTAAGCTGCATGAATATACATAAAAACAATACTTTTACCAAAATATTTACTACTTATGCAGGTCATTCCAATAATAACAACAAATATCTATTTCCATCTCACATGGAAATAGAAGTACACTCACTCATCAGTAGTATTAGCCAGATTACTTTTAATCAAACTAACTCTTGCCTGTCAAAATACATCTGGCATTTGATGTTGACAGACTTTTACCTGCACTGTGTGACTACTAGAGCAGAAGGTACATGATAGGAATGATACAGGCTTTTTGAATGTTGATGACATCAGTGCTCAAATTTGTATGCACACAGATTGTGTAACTTTCCAGTAGGGACACAAAGCTTTCTAGCATATTCTTTATTATTGACATTAATAATAGTAGTACCCCTATGTACCATTAGGAGTTTGTAGTTTTTGAGTTCTATTTCTGAACTATACATATGTTGCATTCCTTCTGTACCACCTTGACGTTATCCAATGGAGGATGGATCATCACAATGCACTGCCTATGGATTCACGTTAGGCGAGGCAGTCAACCTGAGAGCAGTCCAGAGATTGGCTTGGAGCAGTCCCGATTATGTTTATCAATTGTGTTAAAGGTCCAATGCAGCCATTATTTGGTTATCTCTATCAAATCATTTCTTGGTAACAATTAAGTATCTTAGTGTGATTGTTTTTCCATTTTAATGGAAAAAACAATTAACTTCTCAGAAAATAGCAATTTCTCAAGCAGTAATTTTGCTAGGACTGTTTGGGAGTGGTCTGAGTGGGGAGATGAAAACTAGTTATTGGCAGAGAGGTTTGGAACTCTTATTTGTATATTAACTAATTTTCCGCCTGGTGTTGTCGCCAGGCAGGCCAAAACTCCATCCCACCAAATCAGGCTGAAATGTCAGGTGGTCTTTTCAAACAGCTCGTACACTAAAGGGCATTATCATTTTCATAGTATTATTCCAAGCTCATAGTGTGGATATATAGTGTTTGTATGTATAACACAGATAATTCACGTTTTTGTGTGCACTGAGCCTTTAACTCTGCCTCTGGTCTGTAAAAGTGTGTCACTGGGTTAAAGTGACTCAAGCGCCCAAGGCAAGTGGGAGTGGCTGACAACTGGGTCACATGGTTAACGCACTATTTAGAACATTGAGTACAGAAAAGTCGTTCAACAAGGGAGTTCGTCCAGCGTCTCATCTTGTTACATGTTTTTAAATGTACAAAAACTATTCAGGTTGTATTAGATGCCGCATAAACGTCTCGGGAATTTTGACTGAAAGAAGATCGGGAACTTGTTTTGTTCAGGATACTGACATGAGAGTGCAGATAATTATATTCATGCTACCAATATTTACTACAGAAATGTAGTTGAGACTGAATTAATATACAGTGTTGAGCTTTAGATGATCGACGCTTTTAATTTGAGTTTGTTACAGTGTAACCACTGTGCTACTAAGGACAATAGAACTTTGCAATCCTTAAAGTCAAACTGGCGAGTTATTGACAAGACATTTAGTCAGCATAGGTTGCTTTCTCCAAATATTCACGGAATCAAGGCGCCTGCAGACATGGGATCAATCAAGACTGGTAAGACCGGCTTTATTATCCGTGCTATTACAATGTTACATGTAATTGGAAGTGTCCACCTCTCGCTACATTGATCAGTTACTTTTTTGCAAATGTGTTACTTTGTTACAAATATAGTGTTACTGTTGCTGTCTAGAATCAATGTGTCGTGCTAAGAATCTGTTCTAGAAAAAAGCTTGTGCAATCTGATTTACCTGTCCACATTTTATTTAGTTGTGTGCTTTTTAAACGTTATATGTGGACCACAATTAGAAACCTTCTAATGGATTATTTAGCTTTTGTGGTCTGCTTATTGTCAAGCCATGTATATTGGGTTAGGAATGCCACTGTGCTACGTTTTTGTTTGTTTTGACACTACAATGTTCTACTTTGCATCACCTCACATGGAACCAAGCTGCCTAGCCATGTGCCGATGCTTCTCGACTCTCACTGCTCATTGGTCGAGAAGAGGCTGTGACGCAATCAGTGCATAAATCTGCACTGAGTCTAAACTCGCGGGCGGCATGCAGGTCCACGTGAGCCTGAATGAGGCTGTTTTGGTGACCTAGATTTAATCTCTTAGACATGACAGCTCCACATGTGGGTGGGTTTTGGAAGAGAATAGTCGTAGCTGGTTAGGTAATCATGGCCAGGTCTTCGAGACCATTAACTACATTTAAGGCTACATAGTATAATATATATGTTGATTTTGTGACAGTACACCAAGCAGCATGTGTATTATTTTCCTAGTTTGTCTTATTTAGCCCATATTTAAGCATTTGGTTTAATGTCTACATTCTTATGTAATAATGTTATTTAACACCAATGACTACAAGAATAACTTTGATTTTGCCAGAAACTAAAATAAGATATATTTTTGTGCCCTGTCAAGCAAAAGAGCAGTAACTGCTCATAAATGGAAACTTAGAAAAATGACTTCAGTGTTTTTTAATTGTGGAGCCAAATGAATTGTAGTCAGATCATTGGAGATGTTAACTGTTGTCTTTTTTCCCAGTTTATTTTGGATTCATATTGACCCTGACCTCTGGCATTATCTGGCAGTTACCGCCTTCTGGCTTGGTACACCCACTGGAATGACGATTTCTTTTTACAATGCAAACTTGTGTTCGTACATGTATTTGTATGTGTTGTCAGTGTCATATGGTTTGATACTTGTTTCAACAAACAACAATAAATTGGTAAACCATAGTAACTACAGCCCAAAGCTTAGGTTAAAAATAAATCATTAAAAAGCAGTAACTGAGGTGAGCGATTGCATTTAATGCTTTTTTTCTTTGGTTTCACTAACTTTTACCAGCCACTGCAAACATGACATCCCATTTTATCTGAAATAATTTATCTTTATCTGCCATCAAAAAATCCCTGAGGTTGACAGGTGGGATCTCAAGCGAAAGATGATCACCTAAGTCTCCTGAATATGGGTGGGGTGGGATGGATCTGCTTGACTCACTGATTGCACTGTACCGGAACAAAATCAGATCAAGGAGGTGGTACGACAGGCTGGTGTTTCACTTCCTGGATATGATCATCGTGACCACCTGGCTGCTCTACTGAAGAGATTGTAAGGTGACTGGCATGAGAAAGAAGGAACAAATAAGCTGTATACCTTCAAGTTATACATCGCTGAAGGCCTATGCAAAAGTGGAAATAGTCTGGAGCGCAAGAAAGGTTGTCCCAGTTCCACAATTGCTGGTGAGTATGAGGAGAAAAGGGCCCACTGCTCCAATTCCAGTCCCTGATGTGCACCTGGATGCCACGGCCCACTAGATGATTATGGCTGAAAAGAAGGGGAGACGCAAGGTACACCAAAATCCAAGTGCCAGAATTGTGATGTCCACCTCTGTTTCACATCCACCAGCAACTGCTTCCTGAGGTTCCACACAGAATAGGAAATCAGAGTGTGCTTTGTCAAAAAGAGAAACACTGATTCAAACATTAACCCACACAAACACACATTCAGAAACACTCAAACACACACACACACTCGCACATATAGGCTATACCCTCCAAACACACACATACACCACACACACACACAGTCATTTGGATATTGGTTTATATGTTTATATGAAATGTGAGAAACATTTATACATGAGGTGTTAGTTGTAGTTTGTTTATTTGATCCTTGATGTTTTGACTTTAAAGCTTCTAATTGTGATTGGTTGGAACTATTTGTGGTTGATGTTTGTCTAAATAAAACCCGTTCCAATTCATATATTGCTTCTTTTCCTTATTCCGCTTATCATATGTATTATAGAAAACTAGACACATTTTATGATGGATATATTAATAGGGACCCCCAAGCTCCCAAAGAAATTGGGTGAAATATCTTTTCCCCCACAAAATAATTAAGGGTTAAGTCATTTAGGTCAAAAGGAAGATATTTGCGATTTTGATTATGTTTCTGTGTGTCATGTAACACACTTTGTCACCCTGTGCCCAAACCTCTTTAAATGAAGTATTTTTGTGATTATTTGTGTTTTTGTTCTAAAAAAAAACGTCAATAATGGTGACATGCATGACCCTGGCTGGGACTGCAGGCTTTGCTGTGCTGTTTAGAATAAACACCCATAGAGCCAGCTTGTTATGTAACAGTGGTGTTATTGTATCGCCAGGCATGAGGTGGTAAAAACAGGTCAAGCCTCCCGGGTGGCGCAGTGGTTAAGGGCGCTGTACTGCAGCGCCAGCTGTGCCACCAGAGACTCGGGAGGTCCGTGGGGCGACGCACAATTGGCCTAGCGTCGTCCGGGTTAGGGAGGGCTTGGTCCTTGTCTCATCGCTTATCAGCGACTCCTGTGGCGGGCCTGGGAGCAGTGCCCGCTGACCAAGGTTGCCAGGTGCACGGTGTTTCCTCTGACACATTGGTGCAGCTGGCTTCCGGGTTGGATGCGCGCTGTGTTAAGAAGCAGTGCGGCTTGGTTGGGTTGTGTATCGGAGGACGCATGACTTTCAACCTTCGTCTCTCCCGAGCCCGTACGGGAGTTGTAGCGATGAGACAAGATAGTAGCTACTAAACAATTGGATACCACGAAATTGGGGAGAAAAACGGCAGATGTTCAGGCAGATGTTTTATGGTTTATATATGGTTTATTATTTACCTTTTGAAATAGTTGGTCGATTTCCATCACTATTATAACCTTACTCTGACATACAATGGGATAAAAACTCATTTGTGTCTCTCTTAGTTGTTACAAAATATTTCGACTTCAATATTATGTTTTTGATATGACATTTGATTTATTTTCCAATAACCTTTTGTGTTTTTTTTTTCCTTCTCCCCTCAGGTGGTGTAATAACTTACATCTCTTCTGGCTCCGCCTCCAGCCCGGAGTCTTGTTTGAGTGACAGTTGCAGCAGCAGCTACCTGTGCTCCTCTCCACCTCATCCCTCACTGCCAAGCCGGGCAGTAGGAATCATGGTGGACATCGCCCGCACTACAACAGCCAAGCACCCACGTAGCCACGGCACAGAGAAGACTGGGCGATCTACCTCCGCTAAGAGCAGCATCACCAGTGAGTGTATTTCAGTCCTGGAAATACATTCAGTATGGCAAAGGATACTAGATATGTTCAGAATGGCAAAGGATAGGAAATGCATGTATGAGTTGCCACACTAATCCAGGTAATAGGTGCATTTCGTTTTCTCAAGTCTACATGAGTCATTATCATGTACAGGTGGACCAGTACATTTGTTAGAGAGGTGTGAATTAGTAGTAACATTGCTGTGCACTTCTCCTTACAGAGATCAACGGCATGGTGTTGTTGTGTAAGGTGTGCGGTGACGTGGCCTCAGGGTTCCACTATGGCGTCCACGCCTGCGAGGGCTGTAAGGTAAGACTAGTCCTGACTGCTTCTCATGGAATGCCACACGGCCAGTCCAAGGTTTCATTCATGTTATTCAGTGGCTCTGTGTCATCCGCGTTTTAACGTGGTAATAACTGCGCACAAACAATGTTCTCTGTGATTGTTCTCAGGGTTTCTTCAGGAGGAGCATCCAGCATAGCATCCGGTATAAGAAGTGCCTGAAGATGGAGAACTGCACCGTCGTAAGGATCAACAGGAACCGCTGTCAGCAGTGCCGCTTCAAGAAGTGTCTGGCTGTGGGCATGTCTAGAGACTGTGAGTCTCCACTTTTAAATGTACATGTAAATAATAATGGAATTTATCCCAAACGGAAATACAATGGTTCATGGGGGTGAGGGGGTTTCCTTTTACAAGTTTGATGGATTGACTGACTGTAGGGATATTTCAGCCCTTATTAGTGATATATGTACTCATGTGTGTTATATTTGATTTCCTTCTCCAGCTGTTAGGTTTGGCCGCATCCCAAAGAGAGAGAAGCAGCGCATGCTGCTGGAGATGCAGAACGCCATGAACAACATGATGATGAACAACAACAGCCAGCTCCACAGTATGCTCCACGGCACCCAGAGTCCACCCTGCCCCATGGAAGGGCTCCCCAATGACGGCAGCTCCTCTTCCTCTGCCTCTTCTTCCTCATCTAGCTCGTCTTCATCAGGCTCCAACCCTTCCTCACCCCGTTCCGTTCAAGACTCCCTGGAGACCAGCTCTAGCTCCGCCTCTTCCTGTTCGTCGGATAGCGGTGATGACGAGGTTCCTCCTTCCAGGGTGTGTCACCAGGGCACATTCACGTACCGCCGTGAGCAGCAACAGTCCATCAAAGAGGAAGCGGAGGAGTCACCTTCGCAGGTCGCCGGGGAACCTGTAAAAGACAGGAGAGACAGCCGCATGGAGGAACTGCAGGAGAGCTGGAACCGCTGCAACAACGATGCCAGGGGCTACCAGCCTAGTTGCAACATTCATCAACAAGTCTCCAACGTTCCCTACCGGGAAGAGAGAGTTGTTTACCAGCAGCAGCCTGCGCAGCTAAACGGCGCCCCCAGTGGTGGCATGCCAGAAGACTCCTGCAGCCTCCATCACAGGAGCGATAACACAATGCACAACGTACAGACTGTCTCCAATGGCTACAGTGGACCATCATACAGCCTACAGGACCACAAGACAAACTTGGTGTGTGTCCTTTTATCATTTAATTGGCCTTCGTTGAAACATTGAGGAGATTGGAGGTCTCTTTACAAAATGTTACAGTAGAAATGCATTGTATACTACACACCTGAAATTACCCCATAACCATGCCTAAAGCACACATGGAAAATACCTAAAAAGGCCTATCCTCTAAATCCCCCCATTTAGTTTCTTCTGCGTTATTGCTCCTGTGTCCTGCTTTCCACAACTGAGGGCCCTGTTCTCGACTCTTGTCACCCCAGGTCATTCCTAGTCTCTATGTGGACCCCAGCCAGCGCAGCCAGGAGATCTGGGAGGAGTTCTCCCTGAGTTTCATCCCGGCCGTGCGCGAGGTTGTGGGGTTTGCCAAGAGGATTCCGGGCTTCCGAGACCTCCCAGAGTACGACCAAGTCAGCCTGCTCAAAAACGGAACGTTTGAGGTAAGAATCCCTGGACTCTCTGACACCAAAAATAGATATTTCCCAACTCTGGCTGTCGTGTTCCAACTGAACATTGCACTCTTATTAACTCTGAGTGTTGAATTGGCTAAATACATTACAGTCTGTAGATATGTTATGGTAGAGTATCAGTGTATTTTAACTCAACATAGAACTCTCTCTACCTGAGTTAGGTGGGCATTATCACTGTTAAATTCTGCCAGTATGTTGCCTAGTGCTAGTCACCATAGTGCTAGTCACCATAGTGCTAGTCACCATAGTGCTAGTCACCATAAACCCCCGTTCTAACACACCCTCTCTCCCACCTCTCTCTCTCCAGGTGCTTATGGTGCGCTTCGCTTCTCTGTTCGATGTGTCCGAGCGCACCGTGACCTTCCTGACGGGGAAGTGTTACAGCTTGGAGCTGCTGCGGGCCGGGGAGCTGCTCACCTCCATGTGTGACTTCAGCGAGAAGCTGGCCGCTCTGCAGCTGGACAAGGATGAGATGAGCCTCTTCATTGCCGTCGTCCTCGTTTCTGCCGGTAAATAACACTGTCCCTGTAAACAGTGTCCTTGTAAAACACAGTGTCCCTGTAAACAGTGTCCTTGTAAAACACAGTGTCCCTGTAAACAGTGTCCTTGTAAAACACAGTGTCCCTGTAAACAGTGTCCTTGTAAAACACACTGTCCCTGTAAACAGTGTCCTTGTAAAACACAGTGTCCCTGTAAACAGTGTCCTTGTAAAACAGTGTCCCTGTAAACAGTGTCCTTGTAAAACACAGTGTCCCTGTAAACAGTGTCCTTGTCAAACACAGTGTCCTTGTAAAACAGTGTCCTTGTAAAACAGTGTCCTTTTATACACACTGTAATTGTAAACACACTGTCCTCATATCACTGTACTCTGGCTGTACTCTGGCTGTCTGTCCTCTGGTTAGCTGGCTGGCTGTTCTCTGGCTGACTGGTTGGCTGGCTGTCCTCTGGTTAGCTGGCTGGCTGTCCTCTGGCTGTCTGGTTGTCTGGCTGTCCTCTAACTGGTTGGCTGACTGTATATAGTGCACTACTTTGGTCAAAAGTGCCATTTAAAACGCAGTCCTGTACATACCATTCAGCCACTGGTGATAACACAAAATACTTATGTGTACGATGAAACCTAAAGCCTTGTTTGATACAGACTGTTCTTATGCTCTGTTCTGTGATCAGATCGTTCGGGGATCCAGGACTTGAAGTCAGTGGAGGCGCTGCAAGACACGCTGATCCGAGCGCTGCAGAGTCTGATCATGAAGAACCACGCCAACGAGACTACCACCTTCACCAAGCTGCTGCTGAAGCTGCCCGAGCTGCGCTCCCTCAACAACATACACTCTGAAGAACTGCTGGCCTTCAAAGTGCACTTGTAATGGGACACTCACAATAGGGCTCATCTGACTCCTAATACCCTCCTTCCACACTTTGAAACCAGGACTGGCCTCGTCTGCCACTCCTATACCAGGACCCAGGGGAGAACTTAGGGACCTACTGTTTGCAGTCAACCAACTCAGTGTTTTTCTCCAGAATGTATTGAGAAGGTCTTCTTTTGAACTATGTTGATAGGGACAAAGGTCAAAGAAGAGAAGATACTGTACTCTAGTCATTGAAGGCTTGAGAACTGAGCTATTGCTCGTGTGTGTGTGTGTGTGTGTGTGTGTGTGTGTGTGTGTGTGTGTGTGTGTGTGTGTGTGTGTGTGTGTGTGTGTGGGTGGGGCTTGTGGTTTTACCAAGTTAGAGGCACCTTTCTATTTTTAAAGAAAAAGATGAAGAAATGCTATATTGACATTTTGAAATGATGAAGTGCAGAACTACTTGGTTTGTTTGTTAAATCCATTTAATTCCAAAGTGAATTGCTCGCGAGCAGTGTGAATGTGATGATTATGCCACCTATTGGATGTTTCATTCGAAGCGCAATATCAAATGGTCACTGTTTTTGACCCAATAGGTTTGATAAAAGCCCTCAAGACTCAATGTAAACATCTATCTATCAAAAAGAATGCTTGATGAATCTGATAATTGCCCTAATTGCATGGCTATCCTTAAGTGAACAACTTGACATTTTCCTCCCAACCCTCCGAGGAAGGACTCGTATATTTATTTTTGAATTGTTCAACTGTATTGTTATGTTTACTGTCCTTTGTGTAGGGTATTTCATTTGTCTGAATATTTCATCTTTGCGTGTCTTTGTTAGCTGCTACTGCCACGCCTCCTTCTGGGGAGTTGTTGATAGTACACTTTTTCAGCAACACAACTTTGCACATTGTGTTGTGGACCGTCAACCTCCAAAATCACACATGTCAGCACAGACCCACATCATGTGTGCATGATGTGAACACGATGACACTGAAGTGTTCCTTAACTGATTCCCCACCTTCCTCACAGTGAGGAGTTACTGGGTGGTTTTGACTTTGCCTCCTGACATTTCAGCACTGACTTTAAAACTGATAGTTTCCCATCTATTGTTTTTGTTGTTGTTGAACAGTCTGTATTTGTCTCCATTTACTGACAAGATTGCCGTTTGTAATGAATAGTTATGCTATATATCTATCATATAAATGTCTATATATAAATAGTAGAAATAAATACAAGTGAAGTTATTTACGGTGTTGAGTTTTTTCAGCCTGGATTCAAACCAGGGACTGTAGTGATGCCTCTTGCACTGAGATGCATGTTACGGTTTTCTTCCGTCGAAGGAGAGTCGGACCAAAATGCAGCGTGGTGAGTTCGATACATCTTTAATAAAGAAAGAAACGAACAATACAAAAACAACAAACGGAATGTGAAAACCTACTGGACCGAGGACACGCACAGGAAGCCTGGTGCGGGGAGCTGCCACCGGAGGACTGGTGTGTGAAGGTGGCACAGGATGGACCGGACCGTGAAGGCGTACTAGGGAGCCTGAGAGCAGGACTGGCACAGGACGTGCAAGGCTAGGTAGGTACACAGGAGGCCTAGTGCGTGAGGCTGGCACAATTTTCACCAGCCGACTAACACGCACCTCAGGACGAGTATGGAGCGCTGACCCAGGTGCCATTAAATCCCCGACACGCTCCGTCGGGCGAATATCGTACTTAAAGCACCAAACTAGCAACTCCCTCATAACTCTCTCCTCCACTTTCCCCATTAACTCCTTCACAGTCTCTGCTTCACTCACCTCCAACACCGGCTCTGGTTCTGGTCTCCTCCTTGGCTCCTCACGATAAACAGGGGGAGTTGGCTCAGGTCTGAACCCTGACTCTGCCACACTCTCCCTGAGCCCACCCCCCAACAAATTTTTGGGGCTGACTCTCTGTCTTCCGTCCGCGCCGCCATGCTTGCTTCGCCAACTCCATTCTCCGATAACCTGCTTCGCACTGCTCCAGAGAATCCCAGGAGGGCTCCGGCACTCTCTCTGGGTCGACCGCCCACCTGTCTATTTCCTCCCAAGTCGCATACTCCAAACTTCGTAGCTCCTGCTGCCGCTGCCTGTCACCACGCCGCTTGGTCCTGGTGTGGTGGGTGATTCTGTTACGGTTTTCTTCCGTCGAAAGAGAGTCGGACCAAAATGCAGCGTGGTTATTTCGATACATCTTTAATGAAGAAAAACACGGACAATACAAAAACAACAAACGGAATGTGAAAACCTATACAGCCTATCTGGTGTCTCCTGACCCCTCCTGTCTCAGCCTCCAGTATTTATGCTGCAGTAGTTTATGTGTCGGGGGGCTAGGGTCAGTTTGTTTATCTGGAGTACTTCTCCTGTCCTATTCGGTGTCCTGTGTAAATCTAAGTGTGCGTTCTCTAATTCTCTCCTTCTCTCTTTCTTTCTCTCTCTCGGAGGACCTGAGCCCTAGAACCATGCCCCAGGACTACCTGACATGATGACTCCTTGCTGTCCCCAGTCCACCTGGCCATGCTGCTGCTCCAGTTTCAACTGGCCTGGGCCCTAGGACCATGTCCCAGGACTACCTGACATGAGGACTCCTTGCTGTCCCCAGTCCACCTGGCCATGCTCCTGCTCCAGTTTCAACTGTTCTGCCTTACTATTATTCAACCATGCTGGTCATTTATGAACATTTGAACATCTTGGCCACGTTCTGTTATAATCTCCACCCGGCACAGCCGGAAGAGGACTGGCCACCCCACATATGCTCTCTCTAATTCTCTCTTTCTTTCTCTCTCTCGGAGGACCTGAGCCCTAGGACCGTGCCCCAGGACTACCTGACATGATGGCTCCTTGCTGTCCCCAGTCCACCTGACTGTGCTGCTGCTCCAGTTTCAACTGTTCTGCCTTATTATTATTTGACCATGCTGGTCATTTATGAACATTTGAACATCTTGGTCATGTTCTGTTATAATCTCTACCCGGCACAGCCAGAAGAGGACTGGCCACCCCACATAGCCCGGTTCCTCTCTAGGTTTCTTCCTAGGTTTTGGCCTTTCTAGGGAGTTTTTCCTAGCCACCGTGCTTTTACACCTGCATTGTTTGCTGTTTGGGGTTTTAGGCTGGGTTTCTGTACAGCACTTTGAGATATCAGCTGACGTACGAAGGGCTATATAAATAAATTTGATTTGATTTGATTTGATTTGATCTGGTGACAACTAACACAGAGACAGGAACAATCACCCACGAAATCTTCAAAGATTATGGCTGCCTAAATATGGTTCCCAATCAGAGACAACGATAATCACCTGACTGATTGAGAACCGCCTCAGGCAGCCATAGACTATGCTAGACACCCCACAAAAACCCCATGACAGGGCGTGACAATGCAGTACCACTTAGGAGCCCTTGGTTGATGAATTAAGGTCACTAATTAGTAAGGAACTCCACACATCTGGTTGTCTAGGGCTTAATTGAAAGGAAGAACCAAAAACCTGTAGACACGAGGCTCTCCATAGAATGAGTTTCACAACCCTCACTTAAAGTGACCACTCAACTCTGAAACCACAATGTGGACCTGGAATGCAGTGACTAGGTTCCTCCACAAGGGCGTGCTGTCCACATTTTTATGTCGTACCACTATTTCCATGTTGGAAACTGATATCAATACAGTAGCATAGAAATGTACACATGTTTATTTCAGAAGAATAATTTAGATTTTTTTTTGTAGTACAAAGTACAATGTCCAAAAACAACAGCAGAGGAACTGCCCAGAGACTGACAGAAGTGGAGTCTTTGTAGCCGGTTTATACAGGTAGTCTAGTGGTTAGAGCAACTAGTAACTGAAAGGTTGCAAGATTGAATCCCCGAGCTGACAAGGTAAAAATCTCTCATTCTGCCCCTGAACAAGGCAGTTAACCCACTGTTCCTAGGCTGTCATTGAAAATAAGAATTTGTTCTTAACTGACTTGCCTACTTAAATAAAGGTAAAATAAAAATCACACCAGCCAGTGTAACGGATGCTGCGTGAGTGTAAGGTAAGTACAAAGTACACTCAATTCAACACAATTCTGACTTATGAATAAGTTATAGCTTGTATTTTAATGGATGTAAGACTGCATTAAAATGCCCTGAAGAAGCAACAATTAGCATCAATCAGCTTTAAATATTGAATATTTGTATAGTTGCATGGACAGTGATAGTTAGAATTTATTAGCGAGACAGGAAGGGCTGAGATGGGATTCATACACACGTCGCCAGGGGTGTATGTGGTCTAGGGGGCCAGACTCTGGCACAATGAGCATCAATTCTGTCCTAGAATAACACATTTCATTTCAGCGTGCTCAGATAATTGTTTTACACATAGTATTATCAGGGATTGTGCCCTCCCCACACACACACACACACCGTCATTCAGGCTGTCATTGTAAGTATGAATGTGTACTTAATTGACCCGCCTAATAAAATAAAGATTAAACAAAAACTGTCTGATCAAACAAAAGGCAAATGCTGAGGGACGCCATATAATTTTTAGCGTAAAAGTTTGAGTGTGAGTGTGTGAGTTTGAGTGTGAAGGTCTACCAAATTCTAGACCACTAATGGTTGAGAATAGACTCTGGGAAACACACAGTACTACATCTGCTATGGTTGCAAGCCAAATAACCCTTATTTGGCACTATATAGAATTCTAACTCTTCTAAGAACTTTGCTAAGAACTCTTCGAAGAACGCTTTTCCATAATACACCCCACCCACCCATCCTCATTCCTCACCTCACATGACCGGTACCCAAACCGAAAACAGATTTAATGCGTTGCTCAGTTCAGTATAGAGTCATGTATTGTAAAGTGACTGTTCCACTGGATGTCATAAGGTGAATGCACCAATTTGTAAGTCGCTCTGGATAAGAGCGTCTGCTAAATGACTTAAATGTAAATGTAAATGTAAATGTAATCATGGAATGCTCTGCAACCAGAGGCTACTGCAAAAAGCAAAACATCTGATAAAAAAAACTATTGTATGACAGAAGCTCTCCTCTTTTTAAAGATCTAATTGAACTGTATTGTATATAAGAATATAAATATGTGTATATGAATAGTGTGTAAATAATATTTTTGTTGTCTCTTGGTGTCTTATTTTTTTATATATTTTGCTGTTCTTGTCTATAACAGTTCTGTACTTTTTCATGTATTTGTAAGTTTTATGTAGACCCCAGGAAATGTAGCTACTGCATGTCCGAATAACTGAACTAAACCATGTCCCCAGGCTAATTGCTAGAGCTGGCTGGTGGACGAGACTACCCCTGACCTGATGTGACCTGCAATAACCCCACCTCACCTTCTACACACTAAAAACAAATGGTTCTATAATGTGCCTAAGAAGAGTTCTTTAGCTTGTAACCACTGCGGAATACTTTTTGGTTCTATATGGATTTTTTAAAAGGTTTTATAAAGTACCATGCTCATCAGATCCTCAATGGAACCTGTATGTTTCTATAAAGAACCCTTTCATATGGTTCGATAAAGAAACATTAAAAAAGGTTCTATATATCACCAAAAAAGGGTTCCGCTATGGTTCTAACCCATTTTGGGGCTATATAGAAAGAACCATTTTTTTAATGGTTATTTATATAACCTTTTTGGAGAATGGTTCTTTATAGAACCAATCTCAAATTCAAAGGTTCTTTGTAGAACCATATAGGGTTTTTTATTCTAGTTTAATAGTCATATTATATTGTAAAAATTCTGTAGGTTTTAATATTGTGTTAATTAACAAGTTGAACCAGGTGTGCTAGCTCTGGAAAGGCTGCGGGTCCCTGAGGAGAGAATTGAGAACTACTGGCTTAGTCAATCGTTCTCAATTGACACAAGGCCATACGTGAGTCTTTCACAGGACACCGTCACTGGACATAGCCATAAATAACACGTACTAGCATAAAACAACAGATTGGATCAACTGGAATAACGCTCACTCACGATTGCACAAAAAGAGCTGTGAACAAACCACGCCCCAAAATATTTGAATGAGACGCTTCTACATTTTAATTATCACTAAAAGAGGAAATAACCCTTTTCTGAAAAGCAAATAACCATTGAAGGGCTCAAAGGGTTATTTGAGTCAGTATGGTTCCACACAGAACCACCAACTGTTCCCAAAAAACCCTTGAAGAACCCTAATTTATTGCTACACAGGAGGTTGGTTGCACCTTAATTGGGGAGGACGGACTCAAAGTAATGGCTGGAATGGAATTAATGGAATGGTATCAACTCATCAAACAAATGGTTTCCATGTGTTTGATACCATTCCATTCACTCCATTCCAGTCATTGTAATGAGCTGTCCTCCCTCCTGTGGCTTGCAGCTTTTCTACAGGAAAACATACATCACAAACAAGTTCTCCCTTTTCAGGATTCATCCCAGCACATGCCTTCCCTATGACTATTACTATGTGAACTTGCCCATGACCTGGGCCTGAGCACAGAGCTACTGCAGAGAGAAGTATATTGACCTGGCCACCGTAGTCAGACATGGAGGATATGACTCCACCGAATGACATTACGGCTGATTATACTGACTTGGCCTGGATAGGACTGTATGATAACATTACCAACTGGACATGGCCATTGGCTAATAGCACTGATGAGAAAGATACAGGGTTTCAAAACTGATGGACCGGTCAACCGAATAATAAGCATAGCGATCAGCACTGTGTAACGACAGAGAGGAAAATGGGGATAGCAGAGACTGGAATGATGTGCCCTGTAGTGATCGAAAATCCTTTGTCTGCTATTATGGTAAGAGCCATACACAAACGGTTCTGTTAAATCAACAGCAACTGTGGAATGGTTTCCACTATGGAAATGACACGTTTTATTGGGACAAAATGGGATTGTGGTTGGGATTGAATGTCCTAGTGTGTCATTTAAGTCATTTCATTTTATTGTTCCTTTTACAGTAAGAGTATAAGGTTTATCTCATTGTATGCATAAAACAAGCTAAATGTGTGCAGAGGTTTGGTGACAAAATTGAAATATTAAATTGATGTACGCAGTGGTTTCTCAGTGTAATCTGCAAATTGTTGTTAACTTGTGTTCTGTTGCATTTAATAATTTGTTTATGTAATTATGTTGTTTGTACAGCTGCTTTGAAGATACTCAGCATTTTGAGTTATTTATATATATATATTTTTAAATGTTTTTGGTTCATTACAATGTTGAACAATGATAATACAATTTAGCCATTTTCAATGAAACAATTGTGCCAGACACACTTTGTAAACATCCTTAGAATACTCTGCTCTGTGTCACATGACCCATGCTATAATCCATGCAACTCATCTATGTACTGGTGTAGGATCTTCATTTGATCATTCTTTTTCTTGGGCTTCATGATTTAAATAAATTCACTGAAAACCTGCACGACCACACGGTTATATTAACAGTATGGCACTTTTCAGGTAGCTAATAGCCTAACCACCCTATCAACCAACATTATGGACTAAATGTTTAAATCCTGTTGCTGCAGGATTGTTTTGCTATGGCAATACTGGTCAAATTTAGATCCTACATCTGAATGAATTTTACTGTGTCTTTTACAAATATGGGACAAGTGCAGATGAATGTCCTCTTACAGTCTTAATTCCATATAGATTAGGGTTATGGTCCCAAAACAGAGACAATGTGGATGTCCTCAATCCCCATTGGCCACATATGCCCCATTTTGAATAACCATGGCAACCATACATCAATCAAGAAGATGGTTTTCCTTTGTTCGCGTCTTAATAGGCCTGACACTTTCCCTTTAGAAAATCAAACACCCCTTTAAAAAGGGTTTGATTGAACGTTGGCAGCTTTAAAGCCACTTTGTCCCTCTCATCCTGTTTCTGCTTGTGTAACAGCCCGTATAAAAGATATATAACTCCAATAAATAACTCTTTAAAGATGTGATGGGCTGAGTGAGGGCTAACAACAGGCTGTAAACAGCTAAAAAGCAACGCTAATAATTAAAGAAAATGTTGCCTTTACTCATAGTATCTCTTTTCCAATTCTTGCCTTTTTAAGGGTGAGGAGAAGAGTGTCATTCCTTCCAGAACTAAACTATAAGGATATTCCCCAGGGTTTGGAATGGGATGGGTGTAATGTAGTCTGATGTTGAACAGCAAATAACATGCCAATATTTAGTCAATCATACTAAACTCAGCAAAAAAATTAATACATTTCAGGACACCGTCTTTCAAAGATAATTCGTAAAAATCTAAATAACTTTGCAGATCTTCATTGTAAAGGGTTTAAAGACAGTTTCCCATGCTTGTTCAATGAACCATAAACAATTAATGAACATGCACCTGTGGAACAGTCGTTAAGACACTAACAGCTTACAGACGGTAGGCAATTAAGGTCACAGTTATGTAAACTTCGGACACTAAAGAGGCCTTTCTACTGACTCTGAAAAACATTTTTTTAAAGATGCCCAGGGTCCCTGGTCATCTGCGTGAACGTGCCTTAGGCATGCTGCAAGGAGGCATGAGTAATGTAGATGTGGCCAGGGCAATAAATTGCAATGTCCGTACTGTGAGATGCCTAAGACAGCACTACAGGGAGACAGGATGGGCAGCTGATCGTCCTCGCAGTGACAGACCACGTGTAACAGCACCTGCACAGGATCGGTACATCCGAACATCAAACCTGCGGGACAGTTACAGGATGGCAACAACAACTGCCCGAGTTGCACCAGGAATGCACAATCCCTCCATCAGTGCTCAGACTGTCCTCAATAGGCTGAGAGAGGCTGGACTGAAGGTTTGTAGGCCTATTGTAAGACATCAATGGCAACAACGTCGCCTATGGGCACAAATCCACCATCGCTGGACCAGACAGGACAGTCAAAAAGTGCTCTTCACTGATAAGTCGCGGAGGTGATGGTCGGATTCGCGTTTATCATCGAAGGAATGAGCGTTACACCAAGGCCTGTACTCTGGAGCGGGATACATTTGGAGGTGGAGGATCCGTCATGCTCTGGGGCGGTATGTCACAGCATCATCGGACTGAGCTTGTTGTCATTGCAGGCGATCTCAACGCTGTGCGTTACAGGGAAGACATCCTCCTCCCTCATGTGGTACCCTTCCTGCAGGCTCATCCTGACATGACCCTCCAGCATGACAATGCCACCAACCATACTGCTTGTTCTGTGCGTGATTTCCTGCAAGACAGCAATGTCAGTGTTCTGCCATGGCCAGCGAAGAGCCCGAATCTCAATCCCATTGAGCACATCTGGGACCTGTTGGATCGGAGGGTGAGGGCTAGGGCTATTCCCCCCTGAAATGTCCGGGAACTTGCCTTGGTGGAAGAGTGGGGTAACATCTCACAGCAAGAATGGGCAAATCTGATGCAGTCCATGTGTCATGTTTTGTCTTATATTGTCTTGTCATTTTGCTTTTCCTTCTGTTCGTTTTCCCCCTGCTGGTCTTTTTAGGTTCGTTCCCCTTTTTCTCTCTCCCTCTCTCTCTCTCTTCTCTCTATCGTTCCATTCCTGCTCCCAGCTGTTCCTATTCCCCTAATCAATCATTTAGTCTTCCCACACCTGTTCCCTATCTTTTCCCCTGATTAGAGTCCCTATTTCTCCCCTTGTTTTCCGTTTCTGTCCTGTCGGATCCTGGTATATTGTTCACCGTGCTGTGTCTTTGTATCGCCCTGTCGTGTCGTGTTTCCCTCAGATGCTGCGTGGTGAGCAGGTGTCTGAGTCTGCTACGGTCAAGTGCCTTCCCGAGGCAACCTGCAGTTTATTATCGAGTCTCCAGTCAGTTCTCGTGATTACGAGTGGAATTGTTTTTTATGCTTTATTTACCGCTCCGATTTGTCTAGGAGTATTGCTATTTCCTTAAACTGGATTAAAGACTCTGTTTTCGCCAAGTCGCTTTTGGGTCCTCATTCACCTGCATAACACCATGAGGAGGAGATGCACTGCAGTACTTAATGCAGCTGGTGGCCACACCAGATACCGACTGTTACTTTTGATTTTGACCCCCCTTTTGTTCAGGGACACATTATTCCCATTTCTGTTAGTCACATGTCTGTGGAACTTGTTCAATTTATGTCTCCGTTGTTGAATCTTGTTATGTTCATACAAATATTTACACATATTACGTTTGCTGAAAATAAACACAGTTGACAGTGAGAGGACGTTTATTTTTTTGCTGAGTTGAGTTCATTGATGATGTAGTTTATGTGGCTAATTGGAACAGATGTATTGGATAATGTGGGAAGAGAAAGAGGACAGGCACAGTTCATATACAGGACCATATTTATTCACTAATAATAAATGATTCATCACAAATACATTTACTGTGGTATCAATGTTTCACTGGGATCTGAGTAGCAATGTGGGAGGGTGCATTGTGACAATCTAACTATGGTCTTAAAGTTGGGAAAGCTGCTTCCCATATTAGGGCATCCTTATCTAATCAGTGCAGATTTGCTAGTAATCGGCACTACTGCACTCCTTTGAGATGAAATTTCACAGCTATTTCACATGCGTGGGAAGAGAGTGCTTATCTTGGTAGAAAGGAATGCTATTTTTATTTTTTTACGCTCATGCCACAGAAACATGCGGCATTTTAAAATGTAAAGTGATGAATAGATGAACAGACAGGCAGACGCAGACACAGACCGACAGGTAGACTGAATGACCACCAGACCAACAGACAGACAGCAGGTCCTGTACCATGTCCGTGGTATGGTGGCGCTGAAACATTTTTACAGAGGAAGAGAGTGAACGGGGATGTATCATGGAAATGTACCCATGGAAAGCGAGTGAGTACATACCAGCCCACATCCCACTGCTGGTCTCTGAAGCTAAGCAGGTTCGGTCCTGAGTCTGTCTCTGGATGAGAGACGCTGCTGGAAGTGGTGTTGGAGGTCCAGTAGGGGGGCCCTCTTACTTCTGGTCTAAGTAGATAATAACAAGTATAGATGTTTTCTGCCCTACAAAGCAAAAAGGCAGTAACTGCTCATTGCGTGGAACTGAGAAAAATGGCTTTTATTCACCTTGGTTAAACAGTAACCATTTTCTCCCCCATTTTGTCCTAAACACAATACAATATAGGCAGGATACTTGTCCACATGATTAAGCATGTAGCAAATGTAGAACGGGTGTCCCGACTCTCTGTTGTCACTACAGATCCCATGGCACTTATTTTAAGAATTGTGGTGTTAACCACGGTGTCCTGGCTAAATTCCCAATCTGGTCCTCATACCAACATGGCCACACAACCATCCCCAGCTTCCAATTAGCTAATTCATCCCCTCTCCTCCCACTGTAACTCTTCTCCAGCTTTTTTTCTCTTTTCAATTGAACCTTTATTTAACTGGTCAAGTCAGTTAAGAACAAATTCTTCTTTACCACGATGGCCTACCCCGGCCAAACGCGGATGACACTATGCCAATTGTGCGCCGCCCTATGTGAATCCCAATCACAGCCGGATGTCTTACAGCCTGGATTCAAACCAGGGACTGTAGTGACACCATTTGCGCTGAGATGCAGTACCTTAGACTGCTGCGCCACTCGGGAGCCCAGTTGTTACTGTAAAAGACAATATGTTCTCAGTCAATTTACCTGGTAAAATAAGGGGAAACTTGAAACTTCGAGAGAGAAAGAGAGATACTGTAAAGGGAGAGGGAGTGAGGCTGCCTGGGCTGGGTGGTGGGGGCCAGCAGGCTGTAGGAATGCTCTGCATGCCTGTCCTCTGAATGACCCCTCCTCCCTGGAGTGTGGGAGATACTGGGTAATTAGCCTCCTTTACCATTGAAGCTATGGTCCCGTGGCATTGAGGGAAACTATTAAGTGTATTTACAATGTAAAAAACCCACATTCTAATATTTGTTGTATTTGTTCTCTCAGTCAACCCCCATCCGGTTTATATGAATCAGTCAACCCCCATCCGGTTTATATGAATCAGTCAACCCCCATCCGGTTTATATGAATCAGTCAACCCCCATCCGGTTTATAGGAATTTCCAGTTGATATTTCTGAGTTAATCCCCCACTCCTATTTTCTTTGGTTTCGTTTCCAGTTGATGTATGCTGCAGTTGGTGCTGTTATGATGAAACTGGCAGATTTTTTTCTCTTTTCTCCCTTTTTCCCCCATCATGATGGCCTACTTTATCTCTCCTGCACTAGATTGAATTATGATGCTCTCTCTCAGTGAATTTGTCTTCCTTGTGGCAGGAATTAGAAATGGAAGAAGACATGGATTAAGAAAAATGGAAGCTAAAGAGTATTGATTTTCCAGAGACATGGTAGTTTAGATAACAAAATGCCAATACTGTGACATCCTCCATATTAGTTTTATTTTCGACTCTTGTCATTTTATTGAATTCTGAGTGTCCCTTCAAAAGAGACAATTGAAGTGTCCTTTTCTGACAGTTACAGGTTCTGAATTTGCCTTAGCCACCTTTTTGCTTACAAAACCACACATTCTCAGGGAAAATATACTATTAAAATCAACAACACAAATCAGCTTTAAGTCACACACTGTGAGATGCATAATATTGTAAAGGTGTGCCAAATGTGTGTAGTCTTTTTGCTAGGAAAGGCAGTTGTACTACTCATTGAAGTATTTTAATGTGTCATATCTGTTCTTTAAAATCAAGGGGTATACTTCTTCAGTTTAGATTACCGTAAATCTTACAGACTGGGGCTTTAAGGTTCCTTATCTGAGATTGCCTTGTTATTTTAGGTTTAACTTAAAGACGAGGAATTTGACATATTTCAAATTAGAATCTACATACCTCTACTGACCTTTCCTTTCTATTTCATTCCATCGCTATCTTTAGCTTAAAGCTATCATTTTCTTATCATGTTTTCTGCTGATGTGAGAGCATAGAGAATAGCTTTGAAATATTTGTTATAACAGGATTCAATCTTTGAACTGCTTATCTATCTCACCCACCCAAGATGTACACTTACAGAAACATTTAGCTCAATTTTTAAGTATCGATTACGCAATTGGCTTTACTGTGGAACAAAAGAGTAGGGCCTAGTTCATTACTATTAGGCCTACCTTCCAGATAGGAAAGACAGCCTAGCTTCCACTTACTCACAGGGTGAGACTTAGATGATTGCACATGGTTGCTAGATAGCCTACATTTTGAAAAGTGTGTTTTTCCAAGTATCTATTTTATATTATTCTGTTCTGTTGTATTTCATTATATTCTATCGTGTCAGACTTACCAAATACATGCCATTTCAATAATCAGTAAAACGTGTGAAATCAATGAAGAAAGTCAGAATCATACAACTTGCTTGCACACTGTATTTCTACTACCATTTACCTAACATTCTATCCAAGCGCACACAAAATATTGTCGTCTATCTCGTCTGGTGAGGGAATCATTGTACTTGGTGATGTCAGACAGTGTTTGGGTCATTTGCAGGTTAGCGGCCGCCAAAAAGGTTCATGGAAAGTTCACCCGCATATATTAGGTAATTCAATCGGTCCCTGTGACATAACTAGTATGAAGTGGTTGTGTAGAGACAACATAACCCATTTGTCAATAAATGGGAGCTAAGAACTCCAAAACAAACTTTGTTATGTAAAATAGCCTACTATTCTGTTTTTGTCGGGTTTTCACAGGGACGGACTATTTTGCTGAGCCCCCTGCGCGCGATGGACGCAAATATTTTTTGAATGAATCCATCGATGGAAATCTTCTCTCAGCGCCCGCATACAACTGTAGATATTTTTGCATCGACTCAAATTAATAAAATATAATTTTGGTCAATTACAAACTTTGAACAAAAATGTCCATCATACGCTTGACTGAGAGGGAAAACAGAATCCTACTTGGGCGTGCGAATTAAGGACAGTTGCATTCCATTTGTTCCATTTGTTCCATTTCTTTAGATCCTGACGCATCTTGATAAGGACTCGGCCTTACACTAATGTTATAGAAAACCATGTTTGACTATATGGATTTTCTCGCAGTTGGTCCAGGGGAAACGCTGGACTTCTATACTGCAAGTCCTTGTATGCTCCTGGAACCATCTCAAACCGCATGCTTCACTGGACTAACAGAAACGGAATGGCAAGTTCATCGGGTCGCGCAATGTAGGTGAAGCTTTATTTTTATTTAGTCTATTTACAGGTTTAAGTAATAACCCCTCATTTGCCAACTGTTTTACTCTTTACTAAATCGAAGTATTTGTTTGAAAGACTGAACGTGGGACTTGACATGATATATCCAGTTGTATCTTCTTCTCACACCTTTGATGCACTGTTTATAATATAGCCTATTCCTTGCGTCAATTGTTCGTCCATTGTAGCCTAAACTGTTCCCTGTGCAGTCCTGTATCATTGCATCTTTAATCCAAAGACAATGTAAACATATTTATTTAGGTCATGTTGTATGCAGGCTACCATCTTTTTTTCCAGAGGCTGTTGTTCGATGGCATTTATTCATATATCTTTCTGAATATGTCATTGATGTCATATCTAGTTCAAATCAACAAAAATTACACAATTATTTCAGATATAGGGCCTACATCAAATTCAATACAGAAGCCTGCACAGTAAAATCAAGCTTAAACCAAAAATAACACACAACAGCATTTATGTAGGCCTACACGTGAAAGTTAAAGGTGCGGTCTGCAATATTTACTGATTTTTATGGTCATTTCAATTAATGATACCCATTGAATCTTGAAGAATAATTTATAAACGCCTAATGCGTTCAGTGCAAGTGTATTACTTACACCTCTATAACCCAAAATATAAGGTTGCTTTTTAAAAAACTCCATTTGTAAATAACGCCTTTGTAAACAATGTATAGTTCAAAATATGTTTCAAACTATAATGTTGATATAACTGTCAGTCCTTGCATCCATAGCTTCATTGATAATCAGAGAGTGGTTACATTTCTCCAGCCCCAATCCCTCAGCTTTATAGCAAACCAAGTGACAGGGCTGCTATTTGGCTGGGGGGGGGGGGGGGACAGATTGTGGCTTTATAGCAAAGGAATATGGTCAATATTGTTGTTATTTTACATATGCATATTGTTTGCTTTGCTGCAACTGATGATTGCATTAGTATATATTGGTAAGTCTACCTCCTAGTTTATGGAATGAATTCACCGTTGTGCAGTCAGTCGGTATACTTACTTGTTATCCTAAATCAATCATACATGGATTATTACAGTGAACCCATTGATAATGAATTGGCCATAAAATCTGCACTCTTATTTGACTTGTCACGCCTCTGTTATCACCTACTACAGTCACTGTCCCTCTTTATTAAATGTTGTATTTTACCTTTATTTAACTAGGCAAGTCAGTTCAGAACAAATTCTTATTTACAATGACGGCCAAACCCGGACGACGCTGGGCCAATTGTGCGCCGCCCTATGGGACTCCCAATCACAGCCGGTTGTGATACAGCCTGGAATCAAACCATGGTCTGTAGTGACTCCACTAGCACTGAGAAGCAGTGCCTTAGACCGCTGCGCCACTCGGGAGACCATTTCCTCAACTTGTTGTTGATATTTACAGATCCAATCAGATACCTTTGGTTTCCTCTATCTGATGGTTGATCTAGCTGTCTCTTCAGAGGTTTTCATTTATCCAACACCGGTGTGCTTCTGACAGTCAGCCTCAAGGGCTTCACATGACATTATGGTCCTTATATTTTCTGCGATATCAAAAGCATTTCGAAGGCAGCACCAAAGCTAGTTACAACATTAGACCTTCTCTGGCAGCGCTCAGTGTTTGTAGATGGAGGAGCATCTCAACCGAAGCACAGCCAATGTGGTCAGCGGTCACTGGAGGTCACTGAGTGTTCAGTGGACGGTCACCAACAGGAGGTCAGACGAGACTCAGACTGCTTGGCTTGTCTCACCCACAGCAAAGAAGTTGTTGGAAAACAATCATATATTTACCCCGTTCGTCACTTTGGCTATTCTGTGAGTACATTCATGTTGTATGGCCAGTGCTGATATCCTAATGACTATAATTATTGTTCCTGTTTACAAGTGTAATGTTAAGGGTGTTTGGATTTCACTGAGGAATTGACCTACTCACAACACATAGACATTCCCTCACTACAGATTGCCTTTACTTTCAGCATCCAGCCCTAAAAGTCCCCCAAAAGACCTCAGTAGAGTGTGATAGCATTGTGATAGCATTGGGATAGCATTGGGATGGCATTGTGATAGCATTGGGATAGCATTGTGATGGCGCGCAGAGAAAGTGACTTTCCTTTGACATAGTGGAAGCAGATCGGGGCACACATCTTCAAACTTTACTCGTTACCAGTTTCTCTCTTAATAAATGTGGATGAGCACCTCCCTCCCCCTCCAAACCACTTAGTCTAGCTTAATATTCCACTGCTTCATCATCAGTCAGTTGATCTTGTGGCATGCACCACCATTGTTTCGCAGCGGAGAGAATACTTGCTAATGGGTGTGTTCTCTTGTTTGACCCGGCGAGGGTAGGTTCAACTGGAGGCCACGGGTTCAAGGGGATGGATATAAGGACATTTTCTATTTTAGTCCCCTCAATTTGCCTTTTTTTAGTGATCTGCCACTGATCTGGCACTATGTGCTTTTATGGTAGAGGTGATAAGAAGCCAGCAGGGATGCTTGCCCTGTCACAGTGGAGACTCTATAAAACTGAAGAGATGTCTTAAGAGTGTCTGCTGTCGTCATTTTCCCACAAAGTATGGCATTGGAATAGTATGACTGTATCTGGCCTCTTCTTCACCCATTTGCTCTCTCTGTGAAAAGGACGACACAAAAGTCTGAAAAGAAAACCTGAACATTATCTCGGTCAGATATGCCTATCAACACAAGGCCTCAACATGTCCTCGGGAACACAAGTGGACTTGGCACTGTGGGCTGACATTATCTGTGTTATCAGCTCAGCTACAGTAAATTCGTGATTCTTTTTCCATAGAGATAGTTCTGTGGCTGAGTTCCGCAGTACAATGTTTACCGGCCGTAGAAATTAGTATTTGTATACTAATGAAAGATCAAAGATGCCCAAGCACTTTTCTGTTATTTGTTTGGTTGAAAAAATAAAATAAATGGATTGAATGCTATGTTGCGTAGTCACTTTGCAGAATGTTTACTGACCATAGAAATAACTGTGGGTCCTCGAATATAAAAGAGGAGGCCCAAAGACATAATCCAATTTGTTTGATACTTCAACAGTTTTTAGGGATTAAATACTGTTTTACTTCAATGCGTTACTGTTTGAAGAACATTAAGCTACATTAATTCGATGTATGACCGCATTTTCAGCAGCTGCATTGGAATTTTCTCCTTCTCCCAGCTTTGTCCGAATATTACTTTTCTCTCCTCCTTGTCTCCACGGTAGAGATTTTTGTGAATTAAAGTGACAGAAAAATGATGAAAACTCAGTCACAGCTTAGAAAGGAGACAAGGAAAGGAGGCCATTTTAGAGTTTATGCAGTGGCAGCCCTCATCTCACTCCCAACACTCAGTGCCTGTCATTCTTCCCAGCGCCTCATCATCCCTCTCTCCCTCACTTCCTTTCTACCTCTATCCCCCCTGTGTGTCAGCAGCTGTGGAAACCCAGAGCTCCAGCTCAGAGGACCTGTTCGCCAGTCCTCTCTCACCTCTGCCCCCTCCTCGCACCTACAAACCCTGCTTCGTGTGCCAAGACAAGTCCTCAGGCTACCACTATGGCGTCAGTGCTTGTGAGGGCTGTAAGGTAAGGGACCAGACTGGCCATGTACATATCGCAAAAACCATCTGACTGCTCAAATGATGAATCAATTCCACTTTTATTTCTTCAGCGGTTTCAACGTATTCAGCATGTTCATTTCTACTTTGGAGTTCAATCCCAGACCTAATTTACCTGGGATGTGGATATGTAATGCGAGAAACTGCAACAAACACCACACACACACACACACACACACACACACACACACACACACACACACACACACACACACACACACACACACACACACACACACACACACACACACACACACACACACACACACACACACACACACACACACACACACACACACACACACGATTCCCACTATTCTCTGGGGTTCTCAAATGTCCCCCCCTCTATCACCCTTTGATGGTCCATGGCAGTGAGCTATAGTGAGTAGGTGTTAACACAATTGTTCATGAAAGCTAGGCCGATTGGCCCTTCGCGCGAGCTGAACGCTCAGGCAACAGAAGGCTCTACAGAGAGAAGGTAAATAATTGATGGGCAGCACCGTGAACAATACCAAGAGCATGGAGGAGACCATGACTACAGATGACATTCTCTCCTCAGCGTCTTTCAGAACAAGATGAAAGGCAATGATCCTAATTATAGATTAAGTGTGAGATCACATCTGTGTTAGAGATGAGAAGTGGCGTTTAGTTACAGAGTTTTCCCGCTGACAGTTTAGTGCAGAAGGTGAGAATGGAGCTCATCTCTCCTGCCCTGGAGGGGGACCTCGTATAAGGAGCTGCATGAAAGAGATTTGTCGATGGTTCGTTTTCTCAACTGTAGCAGGTCGAAAGTGGAAATGGCATGCTTTAGAAATGTCAGTTGGTGTCTGTTGATACACGTATTGGTCTGACCTGGCAGATCTATTTAGATGTTCAAATTAAAAATCAGATATTTTTTTACTCCAATATAGCATATATATAGCATATAGATGTATTTACATTTTTTATTTAACCTTTATTAACTAGGCAAGTCAGTTAAGAACAGATTCTTATTTACAATGACGGCCAACCAAAAGGCAAAAGGCCTCCTGCGGGGAAGGGGGCTTACAAATCAAAAATAAAGCTTCTGTTACAACTATGTAACGTTACTCAACCTACTGTTTTGAACCCTAAAGAGTAGACTCAAGGCCACTAGGGACTGTTTGACTGCCATGTTTACCCAGAGCAAATACTAGTATCACTAAAGGGCCTGAATCTTAGCCCTGATAAACTGCTCATGTGTCGGGATACTATTGACTGACTAAGAACAGGACAGTGCGTGTGGTGTTACCCCGCTACACCCTATACTATTGACGTGTTTCACAACATGTGTGGTGTTACCCAGCTACACCCTATACTATTGACGTGTTTCACAACATGTGTGGTGTTACCCAGCTACACCCTATACTATCGACGTGTTTCACAACATGTGTGGTGTTACCCCGCTACACCCTATACTATTGACGTGTTTCACAACATGTGTGGTGTTACCCCGCTACTCCCTATACTATTGACGTGTTTCACAACATGTGTGGTGTTACCCCGCTACACCCTATACTATTGACGTGTTTCACAACATGTGTGGTGTTACCCCGCTACACCCTATACTATTGACGTGTTTCACAACATGTGTGGTGTTACCCCGCTACTCCCTATACTATTGACGTGTTTCACAACATGTGTGGTGTTACCCCGCTACACCCTATACTATTGACGTGTTTCACAACATGTGTGGTGTTACCCCGCTACACCCTATACTATTGACGTGTTTCACAGCATGTGTGGTGTTACCCCGCTACACCCTATACTATTGACGTGTTTCACAACATGTGTGGTGTTACCCTGCTACACCCTATACTATTGACGTGTTTCACAACATGTGTGGTGTTGCCCCGCTACACCCTATACTATTGACGTGTTTCACAACATGTGTGGTGTTACCCCGCTACACCCTATACTATTGACGTGTTTCACAACATGTGTGGTGTTACCCCGCTACACCCTATACTATTGACGTGTTTCACAACATGTGTGGTGTTACCCCGCTACACCCTATACTATTGACGTGTTTCACAACATGTGTGGTGTTACCCCGCTACACCCTATACTATTGATGTGTTTCACAACATTATTATAGTTGCATTTGGCCTGTTGTTTTGTTATTTCTCTAATTTCATTGTGATTGTGTGATAACAGTCATTCATTATATATGAAGTACTTAAAAGTCGTTTCTTCTTCTTCTTTGCATGTGGAAAGCACATGTTGATGTTAAAGGGATACTTGGGAATTTTGGCAATGAGGCCCTTTATCTACATCCCCGGAGTCAGATGAAATCGTAGATACCAAAATTCCCGAAGTGTGCCTTTAAGGTCCTCATTTTAAGAAGGATACATGTATTCAGAGGGTGATGTAATAACACTACTACGTCACCTACAAAGACATTCGAGCTCCTTTCAGACGTCTGTAGAATGTTAACTGCTGGTAGCTGAATGTACAAGGGAGATGTCTTCTCTACTGAAAGCATATTATTCTTTCCGTTGGTGGCTCCCAGGGTTTCTTCCGTAGAAGTGTCCAGAAGAACATGGTTTACACGTGCCACCGGGACAGTAACTGCATCATCAATAAGATCACCAGGAACCGCTGTCAGTACTGCCGGCTACAGAGGTGCTTCGCCGCGGGCATGTCCAGGGAGTGTAAGTGTCAATAATATTTCAGTGTCTCCATTCAACCACTGAAGAGCAGCATTTCTAAACAACGCCCAACTCCTCTGTAATATACCCCAAAACTGCTAAACACTGCTATGCAATATTCCCAAACTTTTTCATAAAACTCTTACCCAAAATACCCAGTGCCTTCAGAACGTATTCACACCCCTTAATTCCCCCCCACATTTTGGTGTGTTACAAAGTGGAATTCAAAATGAATTGTGACTATATGTAACTTTCTGCATAGTGCAACTTTAATTGTCATTTTTTTGTCAAGGATCTACACAAAATAATGTGAAATGTCAAAGTGTAAGAGAAATTATACGTTTTTTGGGGGGGGGGGAATAAAATGCTCATATATTTTGATTAGATAAGTATTCAACCCCCTGAGTGTTAGAATGTTAGAATGTTAGAATCACCTTTGGCGGCGATTACAGTCTTTCTGGGTAATTTGACTTAAAACATCTTGAAAATCTATGGCAAGACATGAAAATGTCTGTCTTGCAATGATCAACATCCAATTTGACAGAACTTGAAGAATTTTTAAAAGAATAATGTGCAAATATTGTACAATCCAGGTTTGCAAAGCCCTTAGAGACTGTTGGAATATTTTTATTCTGTACAGGTTTCCTTCTTTTCACTCCGCCATTTAGGTTAGTAGTTTGGAGTAACTACAATGTTGTTGATCCATCCTCAGTTTTCTCCGATCACAGCCATTAAACTCTGTAACTGGTCTCAAATCCCCATTAGCCTCATTGTGAAATCCCTGAGCGGTTTCCATCCTCTCCGTCAACGCTGTCAAGGATGCCTGTATCTTTGCAGTGACTGGGTGTAATTGATTCATCCAAAGTGCAATGATTATTGCACGCAGAGTTAGTTTTAACTCAACAAAATGTGGAAAACGTCAAAGTGTGTGAAAAGTTTCTGAAGGCACCGTACCTAAAAACCTGTCTAATCATGTCAATGCTTCTGCTGTCTGAACGTTTTCCAAGAAAACTAATTCCACCTCCGCTGTCCAAACACCATTTCCCAGAAGGCACACTGACCCAGATACAATCTCTGTTGTGGGTAGGGGGATGGTGTCATGGTGATGGATGCCTGCTATTCTGAATGTCATTCATCTCTTCTACCCAGCATGTCAGCAATACATAAATCCATCAGCACACGCATCAGCCTTGTGGCCTTGTGGCCTTGTGGCTGGAATGTAACGGCTACTAATATTACTGTGTCATTGTCTGCCGTTGTCACTGACTTGTATGTAATGCAGCCCAGAGGGAAGATTTTACACAATGATTGCAGGAAGTAGGGCAGACTAGAGTAGACTATCCATTTACTGAACAGATCTGTCAGTAAATGTGCCTGTCTGAGGAGACCAGGTGCATAAGATGGATCTCTCCCTGAGATCCGGCTCAGTGAAACGAGTGGCCTGTGTTGAAAACCAATGGTTGAAGTATGTTGACGTGATTTATAGATCAGTTGGAAGGTATAACATGACTATTTTACATGACTTAAGACACTCATTGGTAAATGTGCATGGCTTGTTGAGAAAAATATGGTCCTTTAACAGACTCTTTACTGTTAACACCTACTATATATTCTGCAGGTGTTGCCCACAAGGGAAATCACACCAGAGGTATTGTGTTACAAGCACCATGATCCAACCAACTTAGCTATTGCAACAAATTCAATTTCACATTTTTTCTTGAGTTATCTCCGTTCATATTTCATCCTCTCTTCCCAGCTGTCAGGAATGACCGGAGTAAGAGGACGGAGAAGAAGGAGACTCCCAAGATGACCATCATCGAGACATATGAGCTGACAGCAGAACTGGGCTGTATAGTGGAGAAAATCTGTAGGGCTCATAGAGAGACCTTCCCTTCCCTCTGCCAGTTGGGCAAATACACTACAGTGAGTAACAACCACTGCCATGTTGGCACCATATATACAGTTGAAGTCAGAAGTTTACATACAATTAGGTTGGAGTCATTCCAAACTCATTTTTCAACCACTCCACACATTTCTTGTTAACAAACTATAGTTTTGGCAATTCGGTTATGACATCTACTTTGTGCGTGACACAAGTAATTTTTCCAACAATTGTTAACAGACAGATTATTTCACTTATAATTCACTGTATCACAATTCCAGTGGGTCAGAAGTTTACATAAACTCAGTTGACTGTGCCTTTAAACGGCTTGGAAAATTCCAGAAAATAATGTCATGGCTTTTGAAGCTTCTGATAGGCTAATTGGCATCATTTGAGTCAATTAGAGGTGTACCTGTGGATGTATTTCAAGGCCTACCTTCAAGTGCCTCTTTGCTTGACATCATGGGAAAATCAAAAGAAATCAGCTAAGACCTCAGAAAAAACATTGTAGACCTCCACAAGTCTGGTTCATCCTTGGGAGCAATTTCCAAACACCTGAAGGTACCACGTTCATTTGTACAAACAATAGTACGCAAGTATAAACACCATGGGACCACGCAGCTGTCATACCGCTCAGGAAGGAGAGATGAACGTACATTGGTGCGAAAAGTGCAAATCAATCCGAGAACAACAGCAAATGACCTTGTGAAGATGCTGGAGGAAACAGGTACAAAAGTATCTATATCCACAGTAAAAGGAGTCCTATATTGACAACCTGAAAGGGCGCTCAGCAAGGAAGAAGCCACTGCTCCAAAACCGCCATAATAAAGCCAGACTACGGTTTGCAACTGCACATGGGGACAAAGATCGTACTTTTTGGAGAAATGTCCTCTGGTCTGATGAAACAAAAATATAACTGTTTGGTCATAATGACCATTGTTATGTTTGGAGGAAAAAGGGGGAGGCTTGCAAGCCGAAGGACACCATCCCAACCGTGAAGTATGGGGGTGGCAGCATCATGTTGTGGGGGTGGTTTGCTGCAGGAGGTACTGGTGCCCTTCACAAAATAGATGGCATCATGAGGGAGGAATATGATGTGGATATATTGTAGCAACATCTCAAGACATCAGTCAGGAAGTTAAAGCTTGGTCGCAAATGGGTCTTCCAAATGGACAATGACCTCAAGCATACTTCCAAAGTTGTTGCAAAATGGCTTAAGGACAACAATGTCAAGGTATCGGAGTGGCCATCACAAAGCCCTGACCTCAATCCTATAGAGAATTTGAAGGTAGAACTGAAGTGTGTGCGCAAAGAGGCCTACAAACCTGACACAGTTACACCAGCTCTGTCAGGAAGAATGGGCCAAAATTCACCCAACTTATTGTGGGAAGCTTGTGGAAGGCTACCCAAAACGTTTGACCAAAGGTAAACAATTTAAAGCCAATGCTACCAAATACTAATTGAGTGTATGTAAACGTCTGACCGACTGGGAATGTGATGAAAGAAATCAAATCTGAAATAAATCATTCTCTCTACTATTATCCTTTCATTTCACATTCTTAAAATAAAGTCGTGATCCTAACTGACCTAAAACAGGGATTTTCTTACTTGGTTCAAATGTCAGGAATTATAAAAATCTGTGTTTAAATGTATTTGGCTGAGGTGTATAAACTTCTGACTTCAACTGTATATATTACATGTATCATGGATATATTTCCATTTAATTCTGTGGGTAGGTCTGTCTCTGTTGAGGCTCAGAAGCACTATCCCTGTACCATAATCCAGTCATCTAAATGGATCATACTGGTTGTAATGTTGAGATTATACTTAGAACTAATTGCTCTCTCTCTCTTCTCTCTCTCTCTCTCTCTCTCTCTACATCTCTCTCTCTCTGTATCTCTACATCTCTCTCTCTCTCTCGCTCTCTCTCTCTCTCTGTCTCTCTCTCTATATATATATCTCTCTCTCTCTACATCTCTCTCTCCGTCTCTCTCCCTCTCTCCCTCTCTCACTCTCTCTCTACATCTCTCTCTCTCCGTCTCTCTACATCTCTCTCTCGCTCTACATCTCTCTACATCTCTCTCTCTCTCTCTCTCTCTCTCTCTCTCTCTCTCTCTCTCTCTCTCTCTCTCTCTCTCTCTCTCTGTCTCTCTCTATATATATATATCTCTCTCTCTCTACATCTCTCTCTTTCCATCTCTCTACCTCTCTCGCTCTCTCTCTCTCTCTCTCTCTCTCTCTACATCTCTCTCTCTCCGTCTCTACATCTCTCTCTCTCTCTCTCTCTCATCTCTCTCTCTCTCTCTACATCTCTCTCTCTCTCTCTCTACATCTCTCTCTCTCCGTCTCTCTACATCTCTCTACCTCTCTCGCTCTCTCTCTCACTCTCTCTCTCCCCATCTCTCTCTCTCCGTCTCTCTACATCTCTCTCTCTCTCTCTCTCTCTTTCTCTCACTATTTTTCTTTTCCTTGCTTTCTTTTCAATTCAATTTATTGGTTATGGGAAACATATGTTTACATTGCCAAAGCAAGTGAAATAGATAATCAACCATAAACAGTAACAGTAAACATTACATTCACAAAAGTTCCAAAATAATAACAACATTTCAAATGTCACATGTCTATATACCTTGTTGTAATGATGTGCAAATAGTTCCCCGAAAGGGGAAATAAATAAACATAAATATAGGTTGTATTTACAATGGTGTTTGTTCTTCACTAGTTGCCCTTTTCTTGTGGCAACATGTCACAAATGTTGCTGCTGTGATGGCACACTGGAATTTCACCCAGTGGATATGGGAGTTTATCAAAATTGGATTTGTTTTTGATTTATTTGTGGGTCTGTGTAATCTGAGGTAAATATGTGTCTCTAATATGTTAATACATTTGGCAGAAGGTTAGGAAGTGCAGCTCAGTTTCCACCTCATTTTGAGGGCAGTGAGCACATAGCCTGTCTTCTCTTGAGAGCCGGGTCTGCCATTGGCAGCCTTTTTCAATAGCAAGGATATGCTCACTGAGTCTGTACATCATGAAAGATTTCCTTCATTTTTGGTCAGTCACAGTGGTCACGTATTCTGCCACTGTGTACTCTCTGTTTAGGGCCAAATAGCATTCTAGTTTGCTCAGTTTTTTTGTAAATTCTTTCCAATGTGTCAAGTAATTATCTTTTTTGTTTTCTCATGATTTTCTCTCTCTTCATCCCCATCCCTCTCGGTCTTCCTGCCCCTCTCTCTCCCTCCCTCTATCTATCCCCCCTATTCTCTAATCTCTCCTTTACCCTCCCCCTCCCCCGGACATGCATCTGTAGAACTCAAGCTCAGACACTAGGATCCAGTTGGACCTGGGGCTGTGGGATAAGTTCAGTGAGCTGGCCACCAAATGTATCATCAGGGTTGTGGAGTTTGCCAAACGGGTTCCTGGTTTCACCGGCCTGACTATAACTGACCAGATCACCCTCCTCAAAGCGGCCTGTCTGGACATTCTGGTGAGTGGTGTGTGTGTGTGTACTGTACGTTTGTGTGTGTATACTGTATGCGTGAGGGGATGTATATGTGTGTGTACGGCACCATCATCATCATCTCCAAAGCACATCTGGCACCTCATCAACTGGCCTGTGTGGAGTACAGGAACGGTTCAGGCACTATAGACCTGCTGTTACATTGTCTGTCAGCCACAGTGTGCTGTTTGGGGCAGACACTATGGATCTGCTGTCACATTGTCTCAGCATACGTTTGTGCTGAAGACAGACACAGTGGTGGAGGGTTCAGACACAGTGGTGGTGGGTTGTAACAGAGTGTTACCGCTGGAGGCATGTTTTATTCTCTTTCATCTCCCCATATCTTCTGGTTTTCATTGTCAACTCTGTGCTTCTCCAGCACCATCAAAGGTTGGTAGATTCTCACTAGGTGCACCATCATGATTCACTCACGGCTCTATTTTCTCGACGGGGAAATCTTTAATCTGAAATCAAAGCATTATCATGTTTATTTTACATTACTGACGTGGTTTCTAATGAGGCGTGCAGGGATAATTACTGTGCAGATTGATGGTGATTTAGGCCGTTTGTGAAACTTGACTCAGTGCCTTGCTATGATGTAGCGTTATTTAAGCTACAAATGTTTTTTAAGGAGTTTTTAAGGAGTCTTTCTCTATCTCTCTCTACCTGATCTATCTATCTCTTTCTACCTGATCTATCTTTCTCTATCTCTCTCTACCTGATCTATCTATCTCTTTCTACCTGATCTATATTTCTCTATCTCTCTCTACCTGATCTATCTTTCTCTATCTCTCTCTACCTGATCTATCTATCTCTTTCTACCTGATCTATCTTTCTCTTTCTCTATCTCTCTCTACCTGATCTATCTATCTCTTTCTACCTGATCTATCTTTCTCTTTCTCTATCTCTCTACCTGATCTATCTATCTCTTTCTACCTGATCTATCTTTCTCTTTCTCTATCTCTCTCTACCTGATCTATATTTCTCTATCTCTCTCTACCTGATCTATCTTTCTCTATCTCTCTCGACCTGATCTATCTTTCTCTATCTCTCTCGACCTGATCTATCTTTCTCTATCTCTCTCGACCTGATCTATCTTTCTCTATCTCTCTCTACATGATCTGTCTTTCTCTATATCTCTCTACCTGATATGTTTATCTCTCTCTACCTGATCTGTCTTTCTCTATCTCTGTCTACATGATCTGTCTCTCTTTCTCTATCTCTCTCTACTTGATATGTTTATCTCTCTCTACTTGATCTGTCTTTCTCTATCTCTCTCTACCTGATATGTTTATCTCTCTCTACCTGATCTCTTTCTCTATCTCTGTCTACCTGATCTGTCTCTCTTTCTCTATCTCTCTCTACCTGATCTATCTTTCTCTATCTCTCTCTACCTGATCTATCTTTCTCTATCTCTCTCTACCTGATCTGTCTATCTCTTTCTACCTGATCTATCTTTCTCTATCTCTCTCTACCTGATCTGTCTATCTATCTTTCTCTATCTCTCTCTACCTGATCTGTCTATCTCTTTCTCTATCTACCTAATCTGTCTATCTCTCTCTCTACCTGATCTGTCTATCTCTTTTGACCTGTTCTATCTATCTGTCACTTTCTCTATATCTCTCTACCTGATCTGTCTGTCTGTCTCTATCTCTCTCTACCTGATCTGTCTCTCTTTCTCTATCTCTCTCTACATGATCTGTCTTTCTCTATCTCTCTCTACCTGATATGTTTATCTCTCTCTACCTGATCTGTCTTTCTCTATCTCTGTCTACCTGATCTGTCTCTCTTTCTCTATCTCTCTCTACTTGATATGTTTATCTCTCTCTACTTGATCTGTCTTTCTCTATCTCTCTCTACCTGATATGTTTATCTCTCTCTACCTGATCTGTCTTTCTCTATCTCTGTCTAGCTGATCTGTCTCTCTTTCTCTATCTCTCTCTACTTGATATGTTTATCTCTCTCTACTTGATCTGTCTGTCTCTATCTCTCTCTACCTGATCTGTCTCTCTTTCTCTATCTCTCTCTACATGATCTGTCTTTCTCTATCTCTCTCTACTTGATATGTTTATCTCTCTCTACTTGATCTGTCTTTCTCTATCTCTCTCTACTTGATATGTTTATCTCTCTCTACTTGATCTGTCTGTCTCTATCTCTCTCTACCTGATCTGTTTCTCTTTCTCTATCTCTCTCTACATGATCTGTCTTTCTCTATCTCTCTCTACTTGATATGTTTATCTCTCTCTACTTGATCTCTCTTTCTCTATCTCTCTCTACCTGATATGTTTATCTCTCTCTACCTGATCTGTCTTTCTCTATCTCTGTCTACCTGATATGTTTATCTCTCTACTTGATCGGCCTTTCTCGATCTCTCGACGTGATCCTTTTTTCTTATGCAGACTAGATGTAGGTTTGTGTTTTACCTCTATACTTCTCTCGCTTTTTTTGCCTTTCATGTCTTTGTATTTTAATTTCCATCCCCCTCTTCTTGAACATGCATCTCACCATTGCCTTTTTCTATACTGTCCCTTTCTATACTCTCTATACTACCCCTTATGTCTCCTGTAGATTCTGCGGATCTGTACAAGGTACACTCCTGACCAGGACACTATGACCTTCTCAGATGGGCTGACCTTGACACGTACACAGATCCACAACGCTGGCTTTGGCCCGCTCACAGACCAGGTGTTCACCTTCGCCGGCCAGCTGCTGCCCTTGGAGATGGATGACACAGAAAGTGGCCTCCTCAGCGCCATCTGCCTGGTGTCTGGAGGTACTGCAACTATCCATAGCTTCAGTTACAGGCAAAGTTTTTATAAAACAATATTTTTGGAGTTTTATGAATGGATGTACTTTTAGTATAACTATTTACTCTAATAAATTAACCTCACTCGTTTTTGTGTATAGAAGTTTCTGTGGGTGTAGTTAAATTCTACATATATCAAATCAACTTTTATTGGTCACATACACATGGTTAGCAGATGTTAATGTGAGTGTAGCGAAATGCTTGTTCTTCTAGTTCTGACCATGCAGTAATATCTAACAAGTAATCTAACAAATTCACAACCACTACCTAATTACACACAAGTGTAAAGGAATGAATAAGAATATGTACATATAAATATATGGATGAGCGATGGCCGTGCGGCATAGGCAAGATGCAGTAGATGGTATAGAGTACAGTATATACATATTAGATGAGTAATGTAGGGTATGTAAACATTATATAAAGTGGCATTGTTTAAAGTGACTAGTGATACCTTTATTAAATCCATTTATTTAAGTGGCCAGAGATTTGAGTCAGTATATTAGCAGCAGCCACTCAATGTTAGTGATGGCTGTTTAACAGTATGATGGCCTTGAGATAGAAGTTGTTTTTCAGTCTCTCGTCCCTGCTTTGATGCACCTGTACTGATCTCGCCTTCTGGATGATAGTGGGGTGAACAGGCAGTGGCTCGGATGGTGGTTGTCCTTGATGATCTTTATGGCCTTCCTGTGACATTGGATGGTGTAGGTGTCCTGGAGGGCAGGTAGTTTGCCCCAGGTGATGCGTTGTGCAGACCGCACTACCCTCTGGAGAGCCTTGCGGTTGAAGGCGGTGCAGTTGCCGTACCAGGCGGTGATACAGCCCGACAGGATGTTCTCAATTGTGCATCTGTAAAAGTTTGAGTGTTTTAGGTGACAGGCCAAATTTCTTCTGCCTCCTGAGGTTGAAGAGGCGCTGTTGTTCTTCACCACGCTGTCTGTGTGGTTGGACCATTTCAGTTTCAGCTTCACTACTGTGCCATCAATGTGGATGGGGGGGTGCTCCCTCTGCTGTTTCCTGAAGTCCACGATCTTCTTTGTTTTTGTTTACGTTGAGTGTGAGGTTATTTTCCTGACACCACACTCTCCGAGCCCTCACCTCCTCCCTGTAGGTCGTCTTGTAGTTGTTGGTAATCAAGCCTACCACTGTAATGTCGTCTGCAAACTTGATGATTGAGTTGGAAGCGTGCATGGCCACGCAGTCATGGGTGAACAGGGAGTACAGGAGGGGACTGAGAACGTACCCTTGTAGGGCCCCAGTGTTGAGGATCAGCGGGATGGAGATGTTGTTACCTACCCTCGCCACCTGGGGGCGCCACGTCAGAAGTTCAGGTCCCAGTTGCACAGGGCGGGGTCGTGACCCAGGGGCTCAAGCTTAATGACGAGTTTGGATGGTACTATGGCGTTAAATTCTGAGCTATAATCAATGAACAGCATTCTTACATAAGTATTCCTCTAGATGGGATAGGGCAGTGTGATGGCGATTGCATCGTCAATGGACCTATTGGGGAGGTAAGCAAATTGGAGTATGTCTAGGGTATCAGGTAGGGTGGAGGTGATGTGATCCTTGACTAGTCTCCCAAAGCGCTTCATGATGACAGAAGTGAGTACAACGGGGCGATAGTCATTTAGTTCAGTTACCTTAGATTTCACGTGTTGTCACACAAATTAGATATGAGCTGAATTAGCAGATGAATGATGTGTCGGTGTCACACTGACAATGTCTCTCCTGTGTCAGACCGCCAGGACCTGGAGGAGCCGTCTAAGGTGGAGGTCCTGCAAGAGCCCTTACTGGAGGCCTTGAAGATCTACTCCCGTAAACGCCGGCCCAGCATGCCCCTCATGTTCCCCAAGGTCCTCATGAAGATAACCGACCTGCGCAGCATCAGCGCCAAAGGTTAGAGGTCAACTCCCTATCGGCCATGACACTTACTTTGACCTTAAGTCTGTTGGCTTGGCTTCATGACTGTTATAACCAGGTGTTATGGCATATTGTGATTTTACAACACCAGTGCACATCCAACGCTAATTTATGGATGTAGTGTAAAGAGAGAAGTAGAAAATCAGGGGTGACCCGTGGATGTCGGTGTGGGCAACAAGCCTAGTCAGTGTAAAAACCCTTTCAGACATGCTGGGTGGTGGTGGGTTAAATAGGAACAAATAAAGGAAATGTGCCTCTCATGAGAGTGAAAGAGTTAAGAAACACTTCTACTACTCTATAAAGTGTCATTTACATTTTCCATTCTAATTACACAGGAGCTGAGCGAGTGGTGACGTTGAAGATGGAGATCCCAGGTTCCATGCCTCCTCTTATCCAGGAGATGCTGGAGGAGATGGAGAACCTGGAGAAGCAGAAGCATTCTGAGGAGGAGCCGAGAGCAGACAAGAACATCACACCCACACACACACACTCTCCATGTCCACACAGTACATAGACACTGGCCTGTTTGCTTGAAAACCTTATTAAAATGAAAAATATACCTCCAATGGGATGTCCCGGAAAGGAAACGATGAGGAGAAATGTGAACAATACCAGTGAAAACAGTGTATTCAGAGTTATATAAAGGGAATTGTAAATAGAATCATGCCACAGAACTTAGTTGTGACGTACATACAGAGAGTAAAGAGAATACTCATAACTGGACGTGACTGGAGATATAACAGGACCAGCCTGTGTGTTGGTCAGTATCATAAGGTGCTTAGAAGATGGTTTAAATACATACAGTGCATTGCAGTACTAGAGAGTAGCTTAACATATTAACCTCACACAGAGAGCCTTTCTATACGGATGGGAGTGGGATTCATGTGAATTGTGACTAGACATTCCATTGTGGTGCGACACAGGGGCAAGGCATGACAATATGCATGATATGGATTCAGTTTAACTCTCAAAAAGGGATGCATTTTCCAGAGGTTATTACTGGGTGTGTGTAGGTCACAAATGTACGAGCGATTTTAAAACAGGTACCTACTCTAAAGTAAGGGGGTTCACGTTTCCATTATTTAAAGTCTTGCATGATTGGCTTTGTTAAGTAAGTGCTATTACTCTCACCATGTCAACATATATTCTTCATACCATTGTATGGTTATGTTTATCTCTATGATGAACGGCATGGTGCTTTTTTGTGATATTGATTATAATCATATTTCAGATAGTTATTGGTCTATTAAAGTCTTGGAACTATATATACCCTGGGTGTGTCCGATTCATTTTGTTTAAAAAAATCTTGACAGGAGCCAATACTCCATACAAAGGTTGATACTGCCCCTTGTGGCCTTTGTGGAGAATTACACTCTACTGTATAAACACAATAACGATATGAAATATTCAAGAGTGGCTCAATAATCTAAAGCCAGACATACAAAACAGGGTTCTCCACAGCAATAGATTTATTTCCCATGTAATGGAAATACATGCAAGAGTTTCTATTAACACACAGACCTGAGTACACGAATACCGGTCTGTTAAACGTAGGTAGAAAGTGCATCGATCTTCATCTGAGATTTCCTCAAAGCATAGCTGTTGAGAAACAAATTCAAATGTACAATTAATAACGTTTAACATAGAATACAATCTGGAAGTAGGCAACAACAACAAACAAGTCATTGTATAGAGACATTAGGAACATGCCGTCTGATGTGTGATTCTGCAATTTAATACTAGAAATAAAGCAGTAAATAACCTGAGCGAGATCACAAAATAATCACACAACAGCACCCCACTGAGAAAGACCCTAGAAACGGTGTAGATTTGTAGATATGATCAATGCATGAGTACATTATCTCAGTGCAAACACAAAGAGGAAAAACTCCAAGTAAACATACAGTTTCAACGTCTTAGGCCATAAATAGTCTAATATGCATATGTTATTGAGAAGTATGGATGCTTTCTTTGACCCGAAATCAGTACTCTGACCCTATTTGTCTCTGTTTGAGCCTGTGGTGAAACACTTCCCCTTTATGCAGACTGTGTATCCAGGTTATCAGCCTCTCAGAAATGTAGTGCTAGCCCACTTCAACAGTGTGACTGGAAAACACTAGCGTGCTAATAAAGATATGATATATAAGGATGGAGGTCACTTGTTTGTCCCCGTTGCACCCTGGTCATTCCTCATTGCGTTCTATCCATTCTCCTCCAGAATCTCCTCTATAATGGCCTGAAAGGAATTATCACTTATACCATCCATATTTCCAGTTTCTCCGTTTCAGCCAGACATAGACATCCACATGTCCAGAAATATGTCAACTTCAACGGGCTAACTTACTGTATTTATTTCTATACATAAAAAGAAAACAATCCCAGACACTAACCTGCATCTGCTCATAGCTGATTCCCATTTTCCATACCACCTGTAGCCCAAAGCTAGACTTGTTAGCAGATCAATTTTAGGCTTGTAAACACATAGACAGAGTTATAGCAACCCCCATGGGAGACCATGTGAGCACACAACAATCATGTAGCAGTGGCCCTTGCCTCAGTACTGTTAGATTGCCATGTTAACCAGTTTGCACTAGCCCTGAGGTTAGCGTACCTTGCTTGGCAGCACCTAGATGGTCTCCTCCAAAAGACTGGGCCAGAGACCACCAGTCTGAGCTGGCAGAGCCCGACTCCATTAGCTCTGGAGAACCCTGGAGCAGCTGGAAACAAAATGGAGATCAACACATACAGATTTAACCCGTTAGATGAACAAGACTGGTAGATAGGCTTTACAATGCCACTCTAACTACCGCAGTGCAACTCCATAGTTGACGCAGACCGCTCTAACGTTGTTGTAAGTTTCTGGTGTCTTGCACTTTGTTAAGCTTGTTAACCTTGTTAAGCTCCACCTTGAGACTGTAGGGACTGCTTCCATAGTGGAATAGGGACTTTTTAAATCTCTCAATCGCCTGACCGTTTGACACTGTGCTGAAGAGCTGGGGGAAGCTGAACATAAAATGGTCAAAAACAGTACGATTTTAAATATAATGGTTCAAATGTCTAGACATACTGTATACACCAACTAACTGGTACATAGTTCTCATTATATTAACGGAACTCTAAATCGAATGAAAATCTAAAGTACATATAGACTTACCTGAGTGATACCGGGGTTTTTTGGATGGGATCACCGGGTCTGCCAAACCTTCCTCTGAGATACACAGATTCCTGCTGACGCTATGAAACCCACATGTTTATCAGTTGAGTTGAACCCATTTCACTAAAGAGTTAAAGGAGGAAAGCAGAACATCCTTCAAAATGACCCAATTTAGCTGGTCGAAATTTTGGCTTCAGAGCAGCAAACTCACCACTGAGGAAAAGAGGATGGTTATTTTAATCACTTGACTGACAAACTGTTGTCATGGCACAAACAGTATAGGTACTCTTCAGATGAAATGATGATATGGGTAATATTCAACAACATATAATATATCAGAGTATGATCATCAGACTCACACGGCTAAGATTTGTTCATCTGCCACAGAAGCCCTGATGCTGCTCTTTTACAGGCCCTTTAACAAGAACAAAGATCAATTGATTCCAATCCAAACAGTACACTTGGGAATACTCCTAGCCGTTGAACGATCTAAATTCAAGTGAGCATTTTGAATTCAAGTGCTCACCAGCGTCTTTATACCCCGAGGCAGTGGAGATGTTGACATGAGAGGGATCTAGAGCTCCATCGGAGCCACTATCTATATAAACACATAGATCATAATCAACATGGTAGCAAATGTTTTATGAGAAACATCAATTATGGCCATATAATCCAGGGAAGATTTACCTTGGCGGTGTATTTTTTTGCTTTGGTTTGAGCTGTGGCCTAAAAAGAAGTAAGGTACCATGGACTCATCAGTCCTACTAGGGGGTTTCTCCTGGTCTTTAGAGGAGTGGCGGCAGTTGCCCCTGCCCCGATGGCTCTCCAGGAAGTGTGCTCGCTTCCTGTCTCGCTCCGGCCCTCCTCTCCAAAGCATTCTACGAGGTGTACAAGCTGTCCATGAACCTCATAATGATGTAAGAGATCTTGGCTCTGACTTCCACGATGTCTGGACCCAAGTCTGTGTCGGTTGTCAGGCACCTGAGGGGTATTATGGGCGTTATTTAGGAAGTAATCAGATAATGTACAGTGAGGGAAAAAACTATTTGATCCCCTGCTGATTTTGTACGTTTGCCCACTGACAAAGAAATGACCAGTCTATCATTTTAATGGTAGGTTTATTTGAACAGTGAGAGACAGAATAACAACAACAAAATCCAGAAAAATGCATGTCAAAAACGCTATAAAGTGATTTGCATTTTAATGAGGGAAATAAGTATTTGACCCCCTCTCAATCAGAAAGATTTCTGGCTCCTAGGTGTATTTTATACAGGTAACGACCTGGGTAGCCTACTGGTTAGAGCGTTGGACTAGTAACCGGAAGGTTGCAAGTTCAAATCCCCGAGCTGACAAGGTACAAATCTGTCGTTCTGCCCCTGAACAGGCAGTTAACCCACTGTTCCTAGGCAGTCATTGAAAATAAGAATTTGTTCTTAACTGACTTGCCTAGTAAAAGAAATTAAAAAGATTAGGAGCACACTCTTAAAGGGAGTGCTCCTAATCTCAGTTTGTTACCTGTATAAAAGACACCTGTCCAAAGAAGCAATCAATCAATCAGATTCCAAACTCTCCACCATGGCCAAGACCAAAGAGCTCTCCAAGGATGTCAGGGACAAGATTGTAGACCTACACAAGGCTGGAATGGGCTACAAGACCATCGGCAAGCAACTTGGCGACAACAGTTGGTGCGATTATTCATAAATGGAAAAAACACAAAAGAACTGTCAATCTCCCTCGGCCTGTGGCTCCATGCAAGATCTCACCTGGTGGAGATGCAATGATCATGAGAACGGTGAGGAATCAGCCCATAACTACACGGGAGGATCTTGTCAATGATCTCAAGGCAGCTGGGACCATAGTCACCAAGAAAACAATTGGTAACACATTACGCCGTGAAGGACTGAAATCCTGCAGGGCACGCAAGGTCCCCCTGCTCAAGAAAGCACATATACATGCCTGTCTGAAGTTTGCCAATGAACATCTGAATGATTCAAAGGACAACTGGGTGAAAGTGTTGTGGTCAGATGAGACCAAAATGGAGCTCTTTGGCATCAACTCAACTCGCTGTGTTTGGAGGAGGAGGAATGCTGCCTATGACCCCAAGAACACCATCACCACAGTCAAACATGGAGGTGGAAACATTATGCTTTGGGGTTGTTTTTCTGCTAAGGGGACAGGACAAGGTCACCACATCAAAAGGACGATGGACGGGGCCATGTACTGTCAAATATTGGGTGAGAACCTCCTTCCCTCAGCCAGGGCATTGAAAATGGGTCATGGATGGGTATTCCAGCATGACAATGACCCAAAACACAAAATCAGTAGGGGATCAAATACTTTTTTCCCTCACTGTAGCATCTTTAAAAACACATGTCAATAATCAACTGACTGGCTTTTCTTGATGTCTATAATATTCTCTCTGTTATGCAATCTGGTTTCAACTCAGGTTATGGATGTGTCAATGCAACCTTAAAGGTCCTCAATGATGTCACCATTGCTCTTGATTCTAAGCAATATTGTGCTGCTATTTTTATTGACTTGGCCAAAGCTTTTGATACGGAAGACCATTCCATTCTTGTGGGCCGGCTAAGGAGTATTGGTGTCTCTGTGAGGTCTTTGGGCGGGTTTGCTAACTACCTCTCTCAAAGAGTGCAGTGTATAATGTCAGACAATCTGCTGTCTCAGCCACCGCCTGTCACTAAGGAGTACCCCAAGGCTTGATCCTAGGCCCCACGCTCTTCTCAATTTACATCAACAATATAGCTCAGGCAGTAGGAAGCTCTCTCATCCATTTATATACAGATGATACAGTCTTATACTCAGCTGGCCCCTCCCTGGATTTTGTGTTATTTGCTCTACAACAAAGCTTTCTTAGTGTCCAACAAGCTTTCTCTACCCTTAACCTTGTTCTGTACACCTCCAAAACAAAGGTAATGTGGTTTGGTAGGAAGAATGCCAAACCTCCCACAGGTGTTATTACTAACTCTGAGGGTTTAGAGCTTGAGGTAGTCACCTCATACAAGTACTTGGGAGTAGTCTCAGTACATATCAGCACATATCAAAGCTGCAGGCTAAAGTTAAATCTAGACTTGGTTTCCTCTATCGTAATCGCTCCTCTTTCACCCCACCTGTCAAACTAACCCTGATTCAGATGACCATCCTACCCATGCTAGATTACGAAGACATAATTTATAGATAGACAGGTAAGGGTGCTCACGAGCGGCTAGATGTTCTTTACCATTTGGCCATCAGATTTGCCACCAATGCTCCTTACAGGACACATCACTGCACTCTATACTCATCTGTAAAATGGTCTTCTCTGTACACTCGTCGCAAGACCCACTGGTTGATGCTTATTTATAAAATCCTCTTAGGCCTCATTCCCCCCTATCTGAGATATCTACTGCAGCCCTCATCCTCCACATATAACACCCGTTTTGCCAGTCACATTCTGTTAAAGGTCCCCAAAGCACACACATCCCTGAGTCGCTCCTATTTTCAGTTCGCTGCAGCTAGCGACTGGAACGAACTGCAACAAACACTCAAACTGGACAGTTTTATCTCAATCTCTTCATTCAAAGACTCAATCATAGACTCTCTTACTGACAGTTGTGGCTGCTTTGTGTGATGTATTGTTGCCTCTACCTTCTTGCCCTTTGTGCTGTTGTCTGTCCCCAATAATGTTTGTACCATGTTTTGTGTTGCTACCATGTTGTGTAGTCATGTGTTTCTGCCTTGCTATGTTGTTGTCTTAGGTTTATCTTCAGGTAGTTTTGTGTTGTCTATCTTGCTGTGATGTGTGTTTTGTCCTACATTTATATTTTTAATCCCAGGCCCCCGTCCCCACAGGAGGCCTTTTGCCTTTTTGGTAGGCCGTCCTTGTATATAATAATTTGTTCTTAACTGACTTGCCTAGTTAAATAAAGGTTAAACAAAAAAATCTGAAATAAAAAAATATTAGTGCCAAAATACATTTCAGATTCAATTTCTTTTGGCACTAAAATCCCTCCATAGTCATGCCAAATTGTACAAATTCAAACTCAAGCATGCAGAGGTAGTTAAATTCTAGTGATTGCAATTCATGATCATGAGTCCTTGAAATCCAAGCACAATCAGACATGCCACATCACTCACAACCACATTGTAATGGCTGTCATGTGTCCACTCTTACAGGCACGTTATGGTTGGCACTGATGAATGGCTCAGCAGGAGGCTCTACCTTGAACACACTGCTGAAGGCCCCAGTGCCTAGAAGGTCCAGTATGGAGTAGCCATTGATCACTCTCAGAGGAGGGTGGTTCTGGCCGAAAGTCTCAATACTCTCCCTCAGACTGTCCAATTCCTCCTGCTAAAGGCAAGCCAATACAAACCAGTAAACAATCCTCACAGAGTGGAGTAGGGTAGTAATGGCTGCAGAGAACAAGTAATGAAAATAGTAAATGTATCATTATTATACGGGGCTTTACATTACAATCTAAATGTATTTAACAGGTAAAAGGAGACAGGAAAGGGCCCTTGGATGTACAGCTAACTGCCCAAATAATGAAAACACTTGAGTAAATGAGGGATAAAAAGTATATTGAAAGCAGGTGCTTCCACAATATTGTTCCAGACACTTGTAAAATCTATGCCAAGACGCATGGAAGCGGTTTTGGTTTGTGGTGGCCCAACAACCTTTTAAGACGCTATATGTTGGTGTTTACCTGTATGTTACATATAGTTGTTTTTACAGTAGAGTAGTTGTGTCACCGTGTGGAGAGAAACTTTTGCTTGAAGTGCTTCATAGACAGTGATGTCTCTCACATAATGTCCAACATCAATGAACATCACAAATAAATCTGTAGGATAGAGCCTGAAACAGAAAGTTTTTTTCATACATTTTCTGAAAGGAAAGAATATGTACATTGACTTTAAGAAATAATCTCATATGTCATCACCTTTTAAACAGATGTCGGTTACATTCCATGCTGAAGAGGAAAGGTAGGTTCAGAAATGCATAGCACTGTCAATATCAACAATAACATAATTACTAACATTGCAGTATAAGGACAAACATGACATGATAATTGTAGTTACACCGTTATCTAATGCGTGTTTAATACCTGTAGGGATATTTCTTTTGGTCCATTGAGAAAGCGTCGTGGCAGAATCAATTTCGCAATTACATAGACCCCATTCTCCTGACGAAGCAAAGGGAACGCATTTCAAAAATATCCTTTACACTAACACTATTCTGAATTAATATCATAGTCCTAAATACTGCCCAGTTCATTGACCATTCTAATGGTAGCCAACACTCGGTTTCTTTTTGTGGGTAGGTGCCCTTTTCCTGAACCACCTGATGTGCAGTGGTGTCATCCAAAACGAGCTCAGTCAGAGCCGCACAGCATGCAGCAATAAAGACAGACATTTACATAAGTTTATGTTCGACGTAGATCAATCTGTATGAGCTATAGTCAACATATCCAGTGTGTGTTCCTACCTGACTGTAGAGATATGGTGTCGTCCACATCCTCCTGTGGACTGAGCTCCTCACTGATGTGCTGTCTCTGGAATGCGTCCCGCTGCATTGGGCCTCGATAGAGGGGCGGTCCGAAACGTACGCCCGTTCACTAGAACAGACAACATACAGTACATTACAGAAGTCTACTGATCTGGGTTGCATACTGCTTTCTCATCAACTGAATTTTCTCATGGTTATAATATGCACTAACCAATGTTTCAACTACTGTCTTTGACCCACTAAACTCTTAAGTAACTCTTGATTAATATATGTTCTAAAGCTTGAAATACTATTTTTATCAAGGCACAAGGCGAGACCCAGATGCAGACACAGGAGGCAGATGGTTGGAGTCTTACAGTGTTTATTAATCCAAAGGGGTGGGCAAGAGAATGGTCGTGGACAGGTCAAAGGTCAAAACCAGATCAGAGTCCAGGAGGTACAGAATGGCAGACAGGCTCGTGGTCCACGCAGGCAGAATGATCAGGCAGGCGGGTACAGAGTCAAGAAACAGGCAAGGGTCAAAACCAGGACTAGAAAAAGGAGAATAGCAAAAGGAGTATGGGAAAAACACGCTGGTTGACTTGACTAAACATAAAAGACAGACTGGCACAGAAAGACAGGAAGCACAGAGATAAATACACTGGGGAAAATAAGCGATGCCTGGAGGGGGTGGAGACAATCACAGGAATAGGTGAAACAGAGACATGGCGTGACATTTTTAGCCTAACCAGAGGTTGCATACCATTTTCTCATAATCACAATTTTCTCAGGGTCATAACATGCACTAACCTAGGCCTCACCCAATATACTGCATTTGACCCAGTGAACTCCTGAGTAGTCTATGCTCTCCATGAACTTTTATGATACTTCTTTAGTCTATCCAGAGGTAGCCTCTCACCTGTCGAGAATGTGGAGCAGCTGTTGCACCCCTCCCCAGGTGCGTATCTCGGCGCTGGTGTCTGGCTCCTCACACAGCTGGACCAGGACCCACACTACGCTCCACATCAGCTTCAGGTGCTCCCCGTGCAGCAGGCTGAGCAGCACCGGCAGGCCCTCGCACTCCCTCCCCTGCTCCCGCACCTGCCGCACCGGGGAAAGCAGCCGCAGAAACTCTGCATTCATCCTGAAAGGGACACAAAGTAAAATGGATACGCAAAACACACATCAAAGCAAGACATTGGAAGGTGCATGTTATTGCCAGTGATATAGTCATGCTGTTGATGGGGGGGTGTAAGGCGAACTGTTTATTTTGAAGCAACTTTATTGCGCAAAGATGAACGCATAGTGTGTGACTGATTAGGGAGGTAGGCACTGTACCTTATGGACAGTAAGTCATAATCTTGAGTATAACAAGAAGATTCTCCACGATTGATGACTCTCCTATCTTTTCCTTGCATTCTGAACAAGGGGATAGATCAAGTGATGTATTTAAGTGTTAGTTACAGTGTATACTCTTACTAAAAGGTATGCATGATTTTTCCAAGGTCACTTTATAAAAGCAGTTACTTCTCAGCCAATGAGGTGAGTGCTAGGAGGGAACCTAGTAACACACTGCTGTCACGTGTTCATAGGAGCTTAACCAGGGTCTGAGCATGAGCATGAAATCTTATGTCATTATATGCTCATTAGTTACTACTTTCCCAGACAGAAAAAAAACTATCCACAAGTAATGGGGATAAGACATCGGACTAACAGTCAGTTAGGAGTACAGTTATTTATTTAACACAATCCCACAGTATATTGTATGAGGCAGTGCAATTGTTACACTTGTTTACCTTATGAGCTCCACTCTCAATAACCCACTGCCTTTGGTCCTCCACTGCAAACAGTTTCTGAAACATATCTATTCAGGAATGAAGAGACAAGGAATGATAAGAAAGGACATTGAGGGAAATACAGGCTACTATTTGGGGGGATATGATAACTCATAGTGACCAACTTCTCCATGGCAAATGTCTGCTGTCCACACTCCAGATAACTGCTGCACATCAACTCCATGTACTGGAGAGGGAGTGAACGGGACATAAAGCGGCAACTGTAAAAAGCACCGCAAGCTGTCAGACTTTAAGGTTTTAAAAATAGATTTAAAGTAAATTTACCCTTGCAAGAAGATCAACAGCTTGGAGTTGATGAAAAACTCTCTGAAAAGAGAGGGTATAAAGAGAATAAAAAATCTACCTGAATTCAGAGTGTTGAATTGTCCGGCTCTCTTGTCAGGTTTTTGCCAAAAAGTCATAAAATAAAGGCAGCACAAGTCATATCTATTTTACATCATATGAAGTTGAAGGAAGAAAAGTACCATCATTCGTTTTACAGATGAGCACTTTAAGGACAGACTCAGGTGGTGCATGGTCGACCCAGTCACTACAAAGGAAGTACACGACATAGTTCGGGAATAATGCATCCATCCACTACAAGGGAACACAAGACAAAGGAGAAACGTGTTTCCTTTGAGCCACTGAGCAGTACCTTACCCTCCTTCACCATGGCAAATATGTAGAATACACCTGTTATTTTATTATTCTTTTTCAAGCCTGTTTTCTCCTTCAAGGATGCAGTTTATTCATGAGCATATGGGAAAGTATGTGCCCGAATTGGAAAAGGTCATTCTGAATTTGATGATAGCTTTAACCAATAGGAGGAAGCAACATTATTATGTGGTAGTGTACACCTGTTATTTTATTATTCTTTTTCAAGCCTGTTTTCTCCTTCAATGATGCAGTTTATTCATGAGCATATGGGAAAGTATGTGCCCGAATTGGAGAAAAGGTCATACTGAATTTGATGATAGCTTTAACCAATAGGAGGAAGCAACATTATTATCTGGTAGTTTCTATGGATACAACTGACGCCTTTTCACATTCCGTCACCAGATAATTTTGTCTTTGGAATGTAGTTGTTAGTTGTTCCCCTGTTATTATAGCTCAGTTGTTGTTACAGTTTCACCAAGTACATAAATAAACATATTAATACCAAATAACTGTATTTAACAAGTAGGTTTATAGCTCTTATGTTGATTAATATTTATTTTTCATAAACTACTAACCCGTGTGCATCTATCTATATGCAAAATAAACTTCCGATTCTGGAAAGTTAAGTAGATGCAGAGTTTCTGTCAGGTTTATGTTGATAGAAAATAAAAATAAAATAAAAACAGAGATTCTCTTTCGCAAAAATGTAATATTGTTGTCGCGATAGCATGTGGATAACTCAGGAAATGAACAAACTACCGCGAGATGTTTGGTCCTTAATTTTTGCTATTCATAATCACAGTACGCATTGTATCTGGCGTAGTCTCCGTCGTTCAGGTGTGAAATTACGTCGGCCATAGTACGTAGGTATGCGCTAGTGGTAAAGAAGCGGAATGTCGGGTTGTGAATGATCGGTTTCTGAGCGGCAGCGAACGTCAATATTATGGGTGAGTCTACTTACTGTATCAAAAATGTCCTAAAACTGCTTTGGAAATTACATATATAGCTTGTTGTATCAGAATGGCTATTTTAAAGTAATGGTTGTTCGTGGCTTTCTAGTTGTCTGAGTAACCAACGCCCAGTCGTCCCCCCACCAGTTGTTGGATGAGTTGCTAGCTTAGCTAGCAGGTTAGCGTCAGCTAAGGCATTTCCTGTGTACTTATTTTCTACCTCCTCACTAATTACTCCTAAATGTTTACCTACCTAGTGGTTCATTCCAAAAGCGAATGTCTTATTTGATGTATTTGGTGTTTGTTAAGGAAACTCCATCGAGGTAACGCTAGCTATCTTTTTTTCCCCCTGTGTGTGGCGATAACGTCATGTTCACCACCTAACGTTAGCCAGCTGGCTTGTTAGCCTACGATTCAGAAAATGCTAACACCAAGTCCTTACCCTTTAAATTATTGTCCCAGTATTCACCAAGCAAGCCATTGTTAATGGTTAGCTAGCAAAACAACAATATCAAGCAATGTATTTACTTTCAGCTATTTCAAACACTGAATTTCCCCATGAGTTCGACACTGGAAAATAAATTGAAGTGTGTGTGACACCCTATAATGTCGAAAACAGCAAACTAGAGTATGTTCTGATAATCTGAGGGAAGGGGACAGATGAGGATAAACAGTCGCTCAAGCCAACACAGTTAGATTCTCAGACCTTGGATAGATCTAAGGACAAGTCAAGTGTGAAGATGGGGTATCTTTGGGTGTCTGCCTTTTCAAATTGTTTTGGGGTAGGACCAAGTGAAAGTGAGTCAGGTTTTTATTAAAGAAGGCCTATTTAAATTGTGATAAATATACACATTTTTATCATGCAGTCATGAGTGTACACCTCTCGCCACTTCCTTCAGTTGACCCGCAAACTGAAACGGAAACTACACTAGCTAGCATAATCGTGAAGAAGGATTTGTTACATTTTTCATGTAGCTGTGGGAGGACGGGCTCATTGTGATTGCTGGAATAGAATATATGGAACAGTATCAAACCCATGGAAGCAAGGTTTGACAGTTTATTTTATTCTATCCATTACAATGAGCCCGTCCTCCTATAGCTCCTCCCACCAGCCTCCACTGGTGTACAGATAGTGATCTCACTCATATGATGCATTGAACGTTTCTTGCATGGACATAAAGACACAATTTGAACGATAATTTCGCACTGACATAGGCTTTCAGTTGAAAAAAATTGAACAACAGTCCAAGGCTAAGGGAATCAACAGAGATTGGACTCCGTTATACCCCATGGTGAAGCCAACAACAGTGAATAACATTATCATACTATCCAACTCTGTGATGTTATGCTTGCTAGCCTAAGCACATGTTATTTATCCCCAGATTTTCCAGTTTGTGAAATTGATTCTGTAAAAATAATTATTTGTTAGGATTATTGCTGATATTGACTTGTCGTGTGTGTTCTCTCCTTTGGCTCTTACCTCACGTTGGACCACATCACATGATTATTTCCATAAAACAGCTGTAAGTATGGATGGATTGGTCAGTTAGGCCGATGTTGATTTGTCTGCTTATCAGAATTACTTTATCCTAATTTTAAAGTAACCTAGGCCTGTTACATAACATTGCAAAAGCTGTGGTGGTGATGATGTTGTGCTCGTATGTTACTTTCCAGCAACAAAAGAATCTGGAGGGGTATGTGGGCTTTGCTAGCCTTCCCAATCAAGTGTACAGAAAATCAGTGAAGAGAGGCTTTGAATTCACCCTGATGGTTGTGGGTAAGAAAATGCTATTCATATATTGAGGTCATGGTTCAACCGAGTCATGTTTTCACTCATTTCAGTTTACACAATACAGTTGACCAGGTAAGGCTGTATATCAGGGGTGTCAAACATACGGCCCGCGGGCCGGAACCGGCCCCCAAGGAGGTTCGATCAGGCCCGCAGGATAATTTGAAAGTGGAAAAAATGCATAAAAGACATGGAATTAATATTTTTAATTCGCTGCAATTCATGTATTATCCGCTAAGGGGCGCACTCTTTCCATCAGAGTAGAACACAAGCCGCATCACTGAGACAGACTGAAAACAGCAGACGGTATCAATGCGCCATCTGCTGCTTGTTACGACGTTGTTAATATCTTGGTCTCTACCTCTCCGCTACACCTTCATTAGCCAAAATGTCGTTATCCAAACGGAGAAAAGTAGATAAGGAGTGTAGAATTTTCAAAGAAAAATGGACCACGTCCTATTTATTTACAGAGATGCACGGAAAACCTTTGTGCTTGGTGTGTTTGCAACAAGTTTCGGTATTGAAGGAATATAATATTCGACTCCACTACGAGACTCATCACAGCGAAAAATATGACGGCTTGCAAGGACAACTGAGAAGAGATAAGATTAACGAATTGCTGGCGGGTCTGAGGAAACAGCAGTCAACTTTCATCCAGAGCCGAGAAGTCAGTGAAGCAGCGGTAAAAGCCAGCTACCTAATTGCTAGCGAAATAGCATTAGCATCGAAGCCGTATTCCGACGGTGACTTTGTTAAACGATGCATGATGAAGGCGGCTGAACTTGTATGTCCCGAGAAGCGACAAGCTTTTGCCAATATTAGCCTGACGAGGAATACATGGTCGGAAAGAAAGCAGGTGTCGCGACAAAGTTCAAAGACAAAGTACAAGCCCTTAATGGAGGAGATCGTTTCTGGACATTTCACTGTATTTTGCACCAGGAGGCATTGTGTTGCAAGTCGCTGAAAATGGACCACGTCATGGAGGTGGTTGTTCGCACTGTAAATTTCATCCGGTCCAGAGGTCTGAACCATCGTCAGTTTGACAAACTTCTCAGCGACAGCAACATTACCCACAGCCTGCCATACCACACTGAAGTGAGATGGTTAAGCCGAGGCGCTGTGCTGAGGCATTTCTTTGATCTACGAGAGGAAATCGGACAGTTCATGGAGAAAAAGGAAAACCGGTGTTGGAATTACAATCTCAGGAATGGCTACGGGACCTTGCATTCTTGGTTGATATTACTGAACACTTGAACAATCTGAACAAAATGTTGCAAGGCTGCAAAAAAGTTGTCACACAGTTTTCTGACAACATACATGCATTTAAGTTGAAGCTGACTTTGTGGGAGATGCAACTGGCAAATGGCAACCCTGCTCATTTCCCCTGTCTGAGAGATGTGTGTGTGACCAGACCTGATGCGGACATGAAACGGTACAAAGACAAAATTGCAGGACTACTGCGGGAGTTTGAGAAACGTTTTCAGGTATTTGGTGAACTTGAGACAGAATTTTCAGTTTTTCGCTCACCTTTCACAGTTAAAGCTTCTGATCTGCCGGTCGAAATTCAGCTAGAGATAATTGATTTGCAGTGTGATGCAGATTTGAAGGGCAAATTTGCCTCTGTAGGTCTGGACAGATTTTATCAGTATCTACTACCAGGGTACCCCAAATTAACAGCCCTGGCTGCTAAAATTTTGTGCATGTTTGGGACAACCTACCTTTGTGACCAAATTTTCTCAGTGATGAATATCAATAAAACAAAAATGCGTTCAAGGCTCACAAACAAGCACTTAAATGACATTCTGAAAGTGACAGCTAGTCAGGACATGACACCTGGTGTTGATGCACTTGTACAGGCCAAAAGATGCCAAGTTTCAGGTACAAATACAAGTCCAGACTAGACTAACACCTTTAAAATGCTGCCTTAGATACTGTTTGCATTGAAAGAATACAGCTCTGTGAAGATGAATCCTTACTGTGGTGATTTAAAAAATGTGCACTTTAATGTTAGTCAGCAGCTTCAAAACAAAAGTTGTGTGATGGAATTCTACTGTTCATACAACTCCATAAATTTTCAGTATGTATTGTATGTGTATGTATGTTTCATGTATGAAGTTTACAGATTTACAGGACAGGCAACACTTTCTTCATTACACATTTAAAATCACTCTCCTTAGTTTGTAAGGTGTACGCAGGGATTACATTTAGATTTTATATGCGTATGTGTAAGTGGTTTAAAAATTCCTTTCTTTAAAAGTCTCATTTAATCTTAAAGTGCATTACTATATTTTTCAGTACCAATTAAAGTTTTGTGCCTTTGTACAATCAGTGGGATCAGTTGCAATGCATATTTGTGAATGATAAAAGTAAATTGCACATTTGTCTAAGGAAATATGAGGTGTTTCATGAAATGTTTTGTAAAAGGATAGTTCATTAAATTTCAATATTTTCCTAATGTTCTTGTGCTTCTTTACACCAAAACAAAGGAAAGACATGATATTTTGGTTATTTATAGCAGAGTATGGTATAATTTTAATGGTCCGGCCCACTTGACATCTCCCTAGGCCGTATGTGGCCCACGATGCGAAATGAGTTTGACACCCCTGCTGTATATGGTAAGTTAAATTTGTAGACACAAATGTGTGTGTGACCACAGTTATGTGCAAGCAAAGTGCGTGTGTGTGGTTAACCTCCTCTCAGTCAACCTCTCTCATTTGACTTTTTTTCACATCCGCCTGCCTATTAAAATAGCATTGATTTATTAAACATTGCACAGTATTATCAAAAATACAAGAGTGCCGTTGAAGTATTTAGATGCGGTCGTTGAACTCGCCCAGGGGCCTTAATTTGCTAATCAGTCACTGTTTGGAGGGAATATGTTTCTTTGGGTCAAACCATTTCCTGTGGTCGGCATAGCAGAATTTCTCCCTCACTGCTAAGAATAGTTCTGGCATTACAAGAGCGTCTTTCTGAGCCAGTCATGGGTTTATCATTGATCAATTTTAAGAAGTTCGCCTACACTTGTCATTCTATCTAAACATGCCTGTCTTGCCAGGCACTCACATGCAACGGGGTTCCTCTTAAACAAGTCACCATGATTTACCCTGCTGTATAAAATGTCCTTTAAAGGCAATGTGTTGGATGGTGCCCAAGTTGGCTGTTGGGGCCCAAAAATGCCTTGAAGATTTCGCCAGCCTGATTGCTGCAATGAGAATAATAATATGATTTTTAAAGTCCTATTTCTGTGAATGTGAACGCATCACAAACGATGCATACTTTGCATATGTGAAGGCTCATTTTAATCAACACACCAGTGTTTTCCAGGTAACGGAACAGGTTGGCGTGCTGCGTCCAGCGAGGCATAGTGTGCTGTGCCAGTCACTGCTGATAACGCCAGACTGAAGACTGATATTGCTGAATTAGCAAACAAACTATCAACCATTTCATTTTTTGCTGTGGATTTTGTATGCATTTTTGTACTTTTAATACAAAATCTATAGCAACAAATAATGGTTGATAGTTTGACCGTTTGCTAATTCAGCAATATCAGTCTTGTATACTGTTACAAACTCTCTGCCTCAGCAGTAGGCAGAGCTAGCACATCTACCCAGTCCTGAGGAGCTTTGAGCCCATGTCACTGGTAGTGTGAGAAAGGGCTGATGTTATCAGCAGTGACTGGCACAGCACACTATGCCTCGCTGAATGGAGCACGCCAACCTGTTCCGTTACCTGGAAAACACTGGTGTGTTGATATAAACTAGCCGTTCATACTCACAGGAGTATGAAGATGGGCATTGAAATGCACTTTGTCAAGTGCAATCACTCAACACAGAAATGGTAGCGCTCAACTCCCAATACTGTAGCCTGTAAACATCAGCTCGTTGACGATCGAGGTCAGTGCCAGTGGTCATTTCCACTGCGTTAATGATTCCATTCACCAGGAGCATGGAAACCAGGCACACAATGGCTAGCCAAACTAGATAAACGAGACCACACAGCCGGCATGATAAGGTATTCTCTATCCACGTTCAGAATAGGATCTGTTGTCCTAGCCCTACACAATCATTCAGATTGATGGTTGTCTTTGACAAATGTCAATAGCCCAATCAAAGACATGACCTTTGGGATTTATTGGCTGGGATTTATTTGTTGCTTCTATAGTACCATTGGATGCCTCTAAAGTCGCATGAATAGCTATCACACAGTGGGATGTACCTGCTTTCAACATGTATGGTTAGCTGTTTTATAATGTCAGTGTTCCCTTATATCTTTAAATGTTGTGTTCTTAGCTACGTGTTATACTGTGCACACTAGGCCAGTATGTTGATTTGAGTTGCATTGATTCCCTCATTTTTAAAATGACACTGACCCTAATGTAGCAACACTGTCATTAGGCTTTATGATCTTTTTTATTCTCTTTTTTTTCTAGGTGAATCGGGATTGGGAAAGTCCACGTTGATCAATTCTCTGTTCCTAACAGATTTGTACTCGTCAGAATACCCTGGGCCTTCGCACAGAGTCAAAAAGACTGTACAGGTAGTTTAAAACACTTCTGCTTAACAGTCCTATATTCTCTTGTTGAATATTCTTCTTCCACTGATGACCATGTTAGTTTGCCTCTGTGTTGATGCCTTGGAATTTGAAACACATTCTGCGATTTATAGAGCAGACTAAAGTATTCATACCCCTTGACTTATTCCACATTTTGTGTTATAGCCTGAATTCAAAATGGATGAAAGCAAAACAATTTGCACACATCTACACACAATACCCCATAATGACATTTTTTGTTGTTGTACATTTTTGCAAGTGTATTGAAACTTATGAACATGCATTTCATTTTTCACACCCCTGTGTCTCAGTCGATACTTTGTAGAAGCACATTTGGCAGCGATTACAGCTGTGAGTCTTTCTGGGTAAGTCTCCAAGAGCTTTCCATACATGGATGGTGCAAAATTTGACGTTTTTTTATCATTTTAAATGTTTTTTTCAAGCTCTGTCAAATTGGTTGCTGGTCATTACTAGACAACCATTTTCAGGTCTCTCCATAGATTTTCAGTAGATTTAACTCGGCCACTCGGGAACATTCACTGTCTTCTTGGTAAGCAACTCCAGTGTAGATTTGACCTTATTTTAGGTTACTGCCCTGCTGAAAGATGAATTCATCTCTGTGTCTGGTGGAAAGCAGACTGAACCAGGTTTGCTTCTAGGATTTTGCCTTTGCTTAGCTTTATTCTGTTTATTTTTTATCCTGAAACTTCCCAGTCCTTTAATTAATGATTACAAGCATACCCATAACATGATTCAGCCACCACTATGCTTAAAATATGGTGCGTGGAATTCAGTAATGTGTTGGATTTGTCCCAAACACAACACTTTGTATTCAGGACAAAAAGTTAATTGCTTTGCCACATTTTTTTAGCAATATTACTTTACTGCCTTGTTGGAAACAGGATGCATTTTTTTTGGATATTTGTATTCTGTACATCCGTCCTCTGTCATTTAGGTTAGTGTTGTGGAATAACTACAATGTTGTTGAACCATCCTCCGTTTTCTCCGATCACAGCCATTTTAAATCAAATCAAATGTATTTATATAGCCCTTCGTACATCAGCTGATATCTCAAAGTGCTGTACAGAGACCCAGCCTAAAACCCCAAACAGCAAGCAATGCAGGTGTAAAAGCACTGCAGCTGTTTTAAAGTCACCTCTCCGGCAACGGAGTTAGGAAGGACGCCTGTATCATTTTAGTGACTGGGTGTCAAGATACAACATTCAAAGTGTAATTAACTTCACCATGCTCCAAGGGCTATTGAATGGCTGCTTTTTCTTCTTCTACCCATCTACCAATAGGTGCCCTTTAAGAGGCATTGGAAAACATCCCTGATCTTTGTGGTTGAATCTGTATTTGAAATTCACTGCACGATTTCAAGACGTTTCAGCTTTTCTTTTTATTTAATCAGTTTGTTAAAAAAAATGTGAATAACATTATACGACTTTGAAGTTATGGGGTATTGTGTGTATGCTTGTGACAAAAAAAATCTCAAAATAATTCATTTTAAATTCAGGCTTTAACACAAAAGAAATTGGAAAATGGCAAGGGGTGTGAATACTTTCTGAAGGCACTGCATGTCATTTAGTAGAGAAACTTGCTCTACTTGGTCTCCAAAACCCAATGTTATCTCCACACAGAACCTCGTCTGTTTTTCTGGTTCCTCTGCATAGTTAGGTAATAACAGTGTTAGACTGCATGTTGATACATGCAGCTAGAACGAGAGTCACCCACTGTCCTCTGTGTGCTACACAATTGGGGACAAGGTGTCTTCCTGAGAGGGTGTTTTGGTCCTCTTCTTTCCCTTCATTGGGATTGGCAGTATGCTCATTTCTTCTGTGTTGTTGCAAACACTCTCTTGTGGAGATGGGCGTTTTGCTGAACCCATTGGGTCCTGCATTGTTAAACAGCTAGAGGTGTAGTGAGTGCTTTATGTTCTTAGGAAAGTTGTATTGTTCACTATCTCACTGTCATACACCAAATATGAACAGTAACCAGTATGCATTTAGACAAGACAGCTATTGAATGCTAATATAACTCTGTATTTCCCAGGTGGAGCAATCCAAAGTGTTAGTAAAGGAAGGTGGTGTCCAGCTCCTGCTCACAATAGTCGACACCCCAGGATTCGGCGATGCTGTGGACAATAGCAACTGGTACGCAAAGTTTGACAACTCCATTTTGGCTCCAATCAATGCATTGATCTTGACCCATTTGACAGCCATTTCAGCTCATAGCTTGCGAACAGGTTTCCAGGAAGTTGTGACCGTTTTGGCTCAATGTGTGTGGGTTTGTTTCCTCCCTGTGGCTGTATGTACCACGCAGCTGGCAGCCGGTCATCGACCACATAGACAGCAAGTTTGAGGATTTCCTCAACTGTGAGTCGCGGGTGAACAGACGACTGATGCCCGACAGTAGAGTGCAGTGCTGCCTCTACTTCATCGCCCCCTCGGGACACGGGTGAGTCTAGGTGGTAGGGAGAGCGTTCGGACAGTGTGAATGAAGGGGGAGGGCTTAAGATTTACTAAGATTTCAGAAGTGTAAAGTGCACTACGCCATATTAGAAATTTAAATCTGTTTTGGCTACTGCCTCTTAGGCTTTTTTCTCTCTTTAGGGTTGTTTTGCAGTATACATCCATAGTTGTGTTTCATATGACTGATAGTGCTAAAGGGTATCGGCTCTCTGTCAGAGAAGGCTGTTTGTGTCGTGGCTGTGGGGTAAATGTGGTGTGTGCATGCGTTCACTGTTCATACTCTGTTCTATGGGACATTGTCCTTACAATCCCTCAGTCAGTGTTGAGACAGGCTCTTAGAATGAGCAGCTTATGCTGGCCTCACACACACTGACCCCTCACACGCACACACTCCTCACAGCACCAGCTGATATAGCTCACTCACTCTCGAGTGCCTTGCACAGTGACACTGCTAACGAGATACAGCTGGGGAAAGTGTTCTGGGGACACAGACAATAGTTATTTGTGTTGTCATCATCTTTGATAAATTGCTTGTTTGTTCACACTACTAGAGCTCCATTGCAATTTTTATTTTTTTATTAGTTAATATATTTAAGGAAAGAAATGTGAGCTTTGTGGTTTGCTATGAAAATACTGGACTGAATCTGTCCATCAGTACCCATACCCCACCATTTATGGTATTAATGTTATTATGTCATGTCTCCCTCCAGACTGAAGCCTCTGGATATTGAGTTTATGAAACGGTTGCATGAGAAGGTGAACGTCATCCCACTGATCGCAAAAGCAGACACTCTCACCCCAGAGGAGTGCCAACGGTTCAAGAAGCAGGTCAGTGGGCTCTGTCTGGGGGCGGGGCATCAAGGGTCTACACAGAAGAAGACTTGATTGTTGCAGATAGAAATAGACTGTTTGGGCAGAATGGGCCTTTTCCTATTCCACATAGTGCTCTGGCGATGCCTTCGGCATTTCCTCTGGGTAGTACATTCATACAGTCTGAATGGAGTTGATACCACATGATAAAGAACTGTCCCACATGTCTTTTGGATTGTCATTGGGGTCCTTGTTAATAAAACATACTGAACGTTCCCTCAGATCATGCGGGAAATCCTGGAGCACAAAATCCAGATCTACGAGTTCCCAGAGACTGATGATGAGGAGGAGAACAAACTGGTGAAGAAGATCAAGGTATGACACAAATGTACTGCGAGTAGTTTTAAACACCATGCATGAACTTAGCCATTTAAACTGTGAGGCACTTAGCTACATCAGTCCCGCCTGGATATTGGAATGGGTGTCGCAATTCATTTTTGCAAAATCAACCATTTCCGCTTATTGTACGAGGGCGTGCAAATTCCCAGTCACTGCACTATTACCACCTAAAACAGTAAAACACACTAAATAAAAGAGTGCTGGACATTTTAACCAATACAGCATAAAGTGGTTCAATCAAGCAGCATGTTGCAGATGTACACACACACACACGGCTCACACGTTATTTTGCTTGCAGGACCGTCTGCCCCTGGCCGTGGTGGGCAGTAACACCATCATCGAGGTGAATGGGAAGAGGACCAGAGGACGACAGTACCCATGGGGAGTGGCAGAAGGTACCAGGCATGATGAGATTAGTAAGAGGCTCCTTCTGGAGAGCGGTTTGAATATGTGTTGATTGTCTTTCCTTGCAGTTGAGAACGGAGACCACTGTGATTTCACCATCCTACGAGACATGCTCATCAGGTACAGACTCGAAACATGAAGTTACAACAATTGATAGAAAATGGGGAAATGACAATGCTGTTTTTTTTGTCAACCACATTGACCATAGCCTCAACTTGCTAGGTTTCTAAGACGTGTTTTGTCTGTCTTTCTGTGTGCATACAGAACCCACATGCAGGACCTGAAGGACGTGACCAATAACGTCCACTATGAGAACTACCGCAGTAGGAAGCTGGCGGCTGTCACCTACAACGGACAGGACAACAACAGGGTCAAGGGTCAACAGTCGACCAAGTGAGTCCAACAGCTACCAACGGTTCTCTATTAGGCATAGCCTAACTCTCTTTGTCAATGATCAAAGGCATATTTTACCTGACAGATAATCTACTGGACATCTGAAATGTTTTATCATATTGATGTGATATTTAGGCTGTATATAAATGGATGTTATTGTCGTAGTGTTCTTGGAGGTATTTTTTTCCAATATAGGTCCATTCCAAATGTAGGTATTACAGCTTAAAGGGATACTTCAGAATTTTGGCAATGAGGCCCTTTATCTACTTCTTCAGTCAGATGAACTCTGGGGTACCATTTTTATGTCTCTCTTTGCAGTTTAAAGGAAGTTGCTTTCTAGCGCAATGCTAACTAGCGTAAGCGCAATGGCTGGTAGTCTATACCTATAATCTTCCAGTCATTGCACTTACGCTAGTTAGTATTGTGCTAGATAGCAACTTCCTTCATACTGGACACAGACATATAAAAATGGTATCCAAAAATTCATCTGACTCTGGGGGAGTAGAAAAGGGCATGATTGCCAAAATCCATAACTATCCCTTTAAATTCCACACTGTTGCTCTCACACCTAAGACCCTTTTATGTACACCAACCACTCTCAGCATCTTAGCTCTTTACTGAGACACCCTCACACACTGCGGTTCCTAACGCACAGCTACGCACCAAACACATGCTACTAATGTAAGGCTACTACTGCACACACTGTTTCATGCCTCTTGAAAAGTAGTTTTGTTTCTTTGAACTTTTCCTTGTTTTTACCATGAGAAAGGAGATGTTTCGTTCTTAGTCCATGTTTTTTTTGTTAGTGCGGTCAGTCTATTTTTTTCCCGTAGTCGTAGTGCATGATTTCATCACAGCATGCTAAGTGTGTGTGTGTTTCTGTTTTTTTAGACATGACACAGGTGAAGGCATGTAAGTGGTCAATTTATGTTTCCTTTGATCCTAATTTTTAAAAAATATATATTTTTCCTCCCCTGTTCGTGTTCCTTTGTCTGGGTTCTCTTTTTCCCAGTTCAGTTCTCTCTCCTTTCTTCCCCCTTATGTCGGAGAATGTCTCAAGGAACTCTGTAGATGCCAACATTGAAGTCAACTGGGAATTGATAAATATGCATATTCCATTGCAAATACTTCAAATGTAATTAGCGTAGTTGGACTGGTGGCTTCTTCTCACGTTCAATTGCGTTTACTAACATTTAGCTAAGCTAACATCTCAAAGCACCACTATTTCACTACAGTTACTCACTAGCCTATGCTAACAGCTTCGCTAACTCAGCTCCATGATTGCTTGGTGCTGGTCTTTGAGTCCCCTGCTCCAGAGCAAATTGGGTTTCTTCTTCCCTCTGCTTTTCCACACTTCAGTCACCATATTGTTGGGTCCTACCGTTCCTTTCATGCATATATCCATGTATGTACCAATTCCCTGCAGGAAAATGTGGGTGGCATTACTGTGCGGATTATTCCAGTGTGATGGAGGGGGTCGTTGCACTGTAAGACTGGTCTGACTGTTTGCATGCATACGTGTGTGACCCTGCAGGAGCCCCCTGGCTCAGATGGAGGAGGAGCGGCGGGAGCACGTGGCCAAGATGAAGAAGATGGAGATGGAAATGGAACAGGTGTTTGAGATGAAGGTCAAGGAGAAGATCCAGAAGCTGAAAGATTCCGAGGCTGAGGTAACATCAGTCACATTGCCTTACTACACTACTGACCTCTACCATATGGTTTGACTTCTTACTTCCTGATGCATGAACACTCACTTTTTGGTGGGTGTTGATGCACTGAAAGTCTTATTGAGGCAGTGAGTGTTTAATGACGTGTGTGGAACTTCACTGCCTCTCTCTCTGAAGTGTTACATTTCCAAATGCACACTTATTTAACCAGGATAGTCTTCTTCGCAACAATTCACTTTTTCAGTAAGTCATACAGTTGTGATCATGCCTTTTCATTTTTTTTTCAAAATGTCTCTTCTGCAGCTCTCTAGGCGTCATGAGCAGATGAAGAAGAATCTGGAGGCCCAGCACAAGGAGCTGGAGGAGAAGAGACGCCAGTTTGAGGATGACCGGGCCAACTGGGAGACCAATCAGCGCCTGGAGCAACAGAGACTGGATGCCTCCAGGTAACACTCACGCACCTGAACTGTAGTGGTGACTTTGGTTGTTACTAAAGTAGCTCTATTTAGTGTTGTCTGTTGGATAGAGAAAACAACTAAACTAGACACAATGGTCTTTGCAGAACATAATACCTACGTGTCCCACTAGATGTCATTATAGTCATCTCAACCACTTTGTAAATGTTTGCATCATTTTATTGCCTTAAATACTATTCTCCTCTACAGGACTCTCGAAAAGAACAAAAAGAAAGGGAAGATATTTTAGAGACAGTCTGCAGAAACACCAAGTTGTACTTGTTGCCAATGTTGCCAGCTCGGACATCTGTGTGTGGCACCAAACCAACACCAAAGCTCATGTACAGCCCAGCTGGGTCACAATGACCGGAAGAGAGCTGCCTGTGGACTTCTCCAAGGAATGTGTTTACCTTAACGAAACTTACTGTCTTAGACAGGCCAAACCCATATATAACTGAATACTGCCCCTTCCCCCCAAGGTTGCATTGCCTATTTAACAACTGATGTCTACTGTTTAATGCAGAGCAACAAAAAAAATGAACTGTTCTACAATCATGTTTCAGTGGTTTTATTTGTTTACATGCACAAAAGATCTTCAATGATGTGGAAAAGGAAATGGCATTTACAAAATAATTTTTGTTTAGTAAAGTGTAACAGATAAACCTCATACTGAACAGCTCCCCATGCAATGTAGCCTAACACGAAATGACTGTCTCAGTCTCTCAACAGGAGTAATGGGAAATCTGGAGGGTAAAATGCACCTTGGGCTTTGTTATGGCTGAAGCTTTTTTCCAAAATGTAACGCTTTCTGTTTTTAGCTAATTTCACTAGCCTTGGACCACCATTAACTTCATAAATGTTATATTTCAGTTTATTTTTTATATATACCGAGCCAGCTAAAGTAATGTTTTTTTTGTATGGAGAATTATTCTGAAGCTTTGTCCAGTTTCTGAAGAGGATTGACTGTTCAAAATACATTCAGTAGTCATATGAAGAGCAAAAATAAATGAAAGGAATATTTCTGTAACTCCACATGTCATCAGATTATGTTGGAAATGAAAGTCAACACCATATTTTGCTTTGGCTATGTACTCATCTGTATTTTTTTATTTGTATTGTACAAAGTCACTTAATAAACATGTAATAGACTTGTAATGCAATGAATTCTGATGAGATGCATGTTGATACTGCATTACTACGTTCAGTAGGCCTACTGAAACTTAAACAGTTAAATTGTGATACTTATTTTGCTCTGTAGTTTATTCATCTTTGTCTGTACCATGTCTCCACCTTCATACAGCGTTTTTCAGTTTAGTGGTTTTACTTTTGTTTTACTTCTGCCACATTACAAGCACAATATGAATGTTTTCAGAGCACTAACAGGTTATTTGCCTGAATAGATTTGACATTTCACACCACAGTAATATGCATCTTCCTTAATTATCTAAAGCAATTTTTGCAAGTACTGTTTAATTTGATGCTAAATGTTTTCAAAATATTGGACATCACACGTGACTGAAACAATCATGCAAACACATGTTCAGTGCATCCTGGTTCATACTTGATTCTTTTGATTCAAAGTTGTATGTAGCTGCTATGGAGATCCATTAGAAGTTACCTGCAGGAATAACAGTAATCAACAGTATGTCCTAAGAGAAAGAAAAAATCAGAATGAGTCAGATACACTAAATGCTGGTATTTTACCTTGTTCCTCTGAGCTCCTTTTACCCATCAGTCCAACAAAAGACTCAAATTTCTGCCCTGGAAAAGAGTTGAGAGTAGGGCTATTTCAGACCGAAAAAAGTAAGTCTCCCATAGTAATCCCATTTTGACATTACACACCAGAGAGTCTTGCAGGAATTGTATATGGCATGAGAACAGTTCCACCTTAGTGGTGTTCATACCTTTATCATATATAATTCTATCATTTAATAGGATCTCTGCCTTGTATCCCATCAATATCTTCATAATAGTAGCCTCGGTTAAATGCTATTGAAATTGTCATTGCCAACCATTGTCTAATGCATGCAACACTTACTTCTTCTTGTTACCTGGGATTTTGCTGCAAAGAGTGGAAGGGAAAAAGCAAAAATACAGATGAGCTTCTATAGAAATACAATTATTGTCCTTTAAAATATTGAATTATAACTAGGAAGTAGTTACCAGAGCCTCTTTTCCCCATAAGACCAAAGAATTTGCGTGACTCAGGTTTTCGAGTCATTCTTTTCAGGATTTCTTTGTATTGCTCAGATTGTGGCCATTTGCTCTGAATAAATAAAATACACAATTTAGCTTATTCGTTTGAATGTAGCATAAACTAATCACGATATGCAAATTATGAAGCCTATCACTGCCCGTCGCTGCTTCCTAAATAGTCCACATTTCCAAATGTAAGGGACAGTGCTGAAACATTTTTTAAATCTTAATTTCGACAATGACACTATAGGCTATAGTCAAATGTTTCAAACATATTTTTGACAATTTGAGAGAAATGTCCTACCGTTTCATTGTCTTCTCTCCAACTGTCGTCAAAATAGATTTTTTGGCTAAGGACAGTTGCCAAAACGAGGGAAAATACCATGAGTAGAATTATCTTCATTGTGTTAGCAGGTGTGCTGTGCGTAAAGTTGTTCCTCTTCATGCGATTATTTTATTTGATGAGAGTAACTTCACTGATAAAACCAGACTAATGGCCTGAATAAATACAGAATTCCTATAATATCAATAGTTCAAATATGCAGCCTGCTGGAATACCCCATGGAGCAAATTTTAACAGAGAGAAGTGCGTCAATCCATTGGCGTAACATTACAATCGGCGCGCCGGCGTTTTTATACAGAGACAGAGTTTAAGTGGATGTCAATGTCAAGCCGTTTTGTTGTAACATAATTAGGTCATATTATGAGTCAGTAGTTTTGTCTTTGTGTTTTATTTCTGAAGGGGTAAACCACTGTTGCTTCTGTTCAACTGAGAAAGAGTGCGATGTGTCAGAGTGAGCGAGAAAGCAGGTGTGTGTGTGTGAGAGAGAGAGCGCAAGAAAGAGACAGAACGTGTGTGCGTGTACAGTGAAATCCTTGAAACAAGCACACATACAGTAATAATCCTTGCGTCTAAGACTTTTTAGCATTTATGGGCCACCGTACAAGTAAACGCGCCCACTTCATACATCCCTTGGAATAAACAAGGAAGTACTCGTTATTGTACAATCTGTCAACTTCTGGCTCAATGCTGTCAGTTTAATTAAAAATAATAATAATAATACATATTTTGCATTTAAACAGCAATGACCCAAGATACTGCTGTGTGCAAATTGATTTAGAAAATTATCGACATACCGCCACCGTTGTGGGAGGAACATATGGCTTGGTTATCATCAACTTTGGTGCTGTGCTGCTTAACAGTAACGTTAGTCCTACATGTAATTCAAATTGATGCAACAGCGAAAATGAGAGGGATGAAGTCAACTCATAATTTAGACTACGACGAGCGTGAATTCTCACCATCTACATTTGCGCATAGCACCGTCAACTTCAGATCCAAAATAACTCTTCAACAAGTCACGGTATTGGAGCCAGGTAACACAGCTCCAGCTTTCAAAGTGGTAACCCTTGATGGAGAATTCGTTTACCCGCCACTTGCAGGGTTGAAAGGGCCATTGATAATTCATGCTTTTACCAACAAGTCTGCCTTTTTGGAGTGTCTGTGGAACTCCGAGTCGTCATTAACCGACTTGGTCCAGAACCTACCCGATAGCACCCAAGTCCTCTTCGTGTCTCTTGATGACAGCTCTGTCAACGATGCCTTATGGATGAGAGATCAAGTCCTTCGTGTAGCATCGCATAGGTAGCAACACAAATGTTTACTGTTGCTTGTTAATATAGAGGAGACATATTACAACATTCCCTTTGTGTTTCTGTTCAACAGAAAGAAAGAGGTTTTGTCCAGATTGCACTTCTCCCCTGTTCCTGTATTTTGTTTGGGGAACTGGATTCCCAGTGTGCTGTACTCTTGGGGTTGTTCCGGACACAACTGTGGCCTTTCTCAGGCAGTTTTTACATCTACAGGTAGGGAATGGTCTCTATGCACTGTAGGACTGGTGCACTCATCAAAGCACCAGTGGAAGTTTTATTGTCCCTTGCATTTAGATCCCAACTGTTTGTGGTGCATTGAACTTTTGTTTTTACTATTATTATTCTATCCTGGATGAACATATTATAGTTCAGAGTTCTCAGGGTGTCATCAGTTATTTAATGACAGATGGGCCATGCATTTATTGTTTTCTATGTCCATCTTCTGGAAGTGATGTATTTATTGAAATGTTAATTACATACAGGGTGGAATATGCCGGTGATTGTCAAGAGACTTGATGCGCGATACGATTGGCTGATGGGTTCCTGGAGCCAGATGAAACACCAGTTGATTGATGCAGGCAATGGATGTGAGCCCGCCCCCTCCGCTGCAGGTGCTGTTGCCTGGGTTTCCGAGGGCAACTGCTCCTTTTTCACCAAGGTCAGTTATGAGACAGGGAGAGGGATAGGTGGAAACATTTAACTGCCATTTTCCAGGTTTAACAGAAGAGTTGTTATACAGTTGCCCATAAACAGACTTTCCATGTGCCTGAACTGGACATGAAGGAACACATTGACATTGTTAGTTTCCGTCCCCAGGTGAAGAACATGGCCAAGTCCAATGCCACGGGTGTCCTTGTCCATGCAGGTCCTGGAAACCCGATCCAGGATATGAACTGTGTGGGAGACGAATGTTCTACGCCACTAGGCATACCTGCTGCCATGGTGCATTGCGAGCCCTCGGTAGCCCAGGCCCTTAGGTAACTAACACTGACTGACTCATACAGTGTTAGGTCAAGTTGCTTTCCTCACTTAACTCACTGGAAGCCATGCTTCCTCTACAGATAATTTTGTTCTCTCAGTAGTCTTAGACGGATTACTCATGGAAATTATCTATCGAATCCTGACCTGATGAGAAATACGTGTAATTGTCAATAGAACGTACTGTGTATGTTATTTTACACTTGTTGATTGTCAAATTTTCAACCATTAATGAATATTGGACCAAATAAACTGAATAAATTGATGTTTATATTCTGTTCTATGTTTTGTAGATATGGGCACATGGTGAACGTGTCCTTTCAGAGTACCCCCTCTCCAAACTTCTTCATTGGCATTGACCAGCAGGGGGCACTGTCTGAGATGGGCTGGTTCCTCTACCCCTCCTTTAAGTTTATCAACTGGCAGGCCCAGTGGTAAGCAGTAAGCACACTATGGATTCCCCAGTTTATTACAGCAAACTGAAGACATCAGGAATTCATATGTCAGTATACTGAAGACATCAGGAATTCATATGTCAGTATACTGAAGACATCAGGAATTCATATGTCAGTATACTGAAGACATCAGGAATTCATATGTCAGTATACTGAAGACATCAGGAATTCATATGTCAGTATACTGAAGACATCAGGAATTCATATGTCAGTATACTGAAGACATCAGGAATTCATATGTCAGTATACTGAAGACATCAGGAATTCATATGTCAGTATACTGAAGACATCAGGAATTCATATGTCAGTATACTGAAGACATCAGGAATTCATGTCAGGAGGATGTGAAGAAGGATAAATATTTTCATCTATTTAGTAACTGTATCCGTTCCCTCCTAGGTTTGATTTCTATGAAGGGCTTCAGACTAGACTCCATGACCCAGCCTGGGTGGTCCCTGTGTTTGAGAAGGTCCAGATGCAAGGACAGAGTGGAGCAGTAGCCACTGTGAACCTGCCTTCTGGTAAAGAGACCTCATGGTATCTCCACCAGGTCATTTGCACATACACTGAGTGTACAAAACATTAGGAACACCTGCTCTTTCCATGAGACTGACCATGTTAATCCAGGGGAAAGCAATGGTCCCTTATTGATGTCACTTTTTAAATCCACTTGAGTCAGTGTAGATGAATGGGGAGACAAGTTAAATAATTATTTTTAAGCCTTGAGAAAATTGACACATGGATTGTGTATGTGTGCCATTGAGACAGTGAATGGGCAAGACAAAAGATTTTAGTGCCTTTGAACAGGGTATGGTACGTGCCAAGCACACCGGTTTGAGTGTGTCAAGAAATGCGACGCTGCTGGGTTTTTCACGCTCAACATTTTCCTGTGTTTATCAAAATGGTCCACCACCCAAAGGACATCCAGCTAACTTGACACAATTATGGGAAGCATTGTAGTCAACATGAGCCAGAACCCCTGTGGAACGCTTTCGATACTTTGTAGAGTCCAAGCCCCAACAAATTGAGGCTGTTCTGATGGCAAAAGGGGTGCAACTCAATATTAGGAAGTTGTTCTTAATGTTTTGTACACTCAGCATTTATGGTCGAGCCATCCACTAAGTCGACATTAAATGCATCAGCTTTGAATATAATTTGATAGTTATTTAAAGGAGATCGGAATATTGACTTTTCCATTTCACTGTGTTGGTAGACATGTTGGATTTTGACATGCTGGAGCTGGACGCGTCTCTGTCCTGTCCCAGCGAGAGGGATGACTCCTGCGCCCACTGGGACCACACTGTGCAGCTGTTTGTGTGCTGTGACCATTTCAGTCCCCACTGCAACATGGAGATGGGGCGCTGGATAACAGCCTTCCGCAGGTATAGTCTGTGCATTTGTTGTCACTTGACATGGATACCATGTGACACGAGTCCCCAAAATGCATTTTGACATTTGTTAAGATCACTCAAGAAGGACAAAGCTGTTCCACTTCCATTGATGCAGACGCTTAAAAAAAAATCTCCATATCAAATAATTTATGGATAACAATTAAGTATCTTACTGTGATTATTTTCAATTAAAATGGTCAAAAAGAAACCCAAATAGCTTCTTATCAAGAGAATTTCTCCAAAAATAATTTTGCTAAAAGTGGTCTAAGTGAGGGGCCTAATTGGAGGAGCCTAATGGGAGGGATATGTAACCTGAAAACTAGCTGTTATTGTCAGAGAGTTTTGAAACTCTTTATTGGTCTTAACTTACACCGCCTGGTGATGTCACCAGGCAGTCTTTTCAAATAGCGCTCACACTAAAGGATATTATCATAATTTTCACAATTTTACAGTGTTATTCCAACTTCATAGTGTGGAGGTATACAGTGGCAAGAAAAAGTATGTGAACCCTTTGGATATACCTGGATTTCTGCATTGGTCATACAATTTGATCTTCATCTAGGTCACAACAATAGACTAACAGTCTGCTTACGCTAATAACACACCAAAAATTATACATTTCCATGTCTTTATTGAAAACAGTGTAAACCTTCACAGTGCAGGGTGCGAAAAGTATGTGAACCCTTGGATTTAATAACTGGTTGACCCTTCTTTGTCAGCAATAACCTCAACCAAACGTTTTCTATAGTTGCAGATCAGACCTGCACAACGGTCAGGAAGAATTTTGGACCATTCCTCTTTACAAAACTGTTTCAGTTCAGCAATATTCTTGGGATGTCTGGTGTGAACTGCTCTCTTGAGGTCATGCCACAGCATCTCCCTCAAACTGAGGTCAGGACTCTGACTGGGCCACTCCAGAAGGCGTATTTTCTTCTGTTGAAGCCATTCTGTTGTTTTGGGTCGTTGTCCTGTTGCATAACCCACCTTCTGTTGAGCTTCAATTGGCAGACAGATAGCCTAAAGTTCTCCTACAAAATGTTTTGATAAACTTGGGGATTCATTTTTCCGTCGATGATAGCAAGCTGTCCAGGCCCTGACGCAGCAAAGCAACCCCAAACCATGATGCTCCCTCCACCATGATGAGGTTTTGATGTTGTTGTGCTGTGCCTTTTTTTTCTCCACACATGGTGTTGTGTGTTCCTTCCAAACAACTTAACTTTAGTTTCATCTGTCCACAGAATATTTTGCAAGTAGCGCTGTGGAACATTCAGGTGCACTTTTGCAAACTTGCAGCAATGTTTTTTTCGACAGCAGTGGCTTCTTCCGTGTTGTCCGTCCATGAACAACATTCTTGTTTAGTGTTTTATGTATCGTAGACTCGTCAGCATGCTCCAGAGATTTCTGTAAGTCTTTAGCTGACACTCTAGGATTCCTCTTAACCTCATTGAGCATTCTGCACTGTGCTCTTGCAGTCATCTTTGCAGGACGGGCAGTCCTAGGGAGAGTAGCAATAGTGCTGAACTTTCCCCATTTATATACTTTTAGGCTTTTTGAGATACTTTTGTGACACTTTCCAGCTTTATGCAAGTCAACAATTCTTAATCTTAAATCTTCTGAGATATCTTTTGTTCGAGGCATGGTTCACATCAGGCAATGCTTCTTGTGAATAGCAAACTCAAGTTTTGTGAGTTTTTTTTATAGGGCAAGGCAGCTCTAACCAACATCTCCAATCTTGTCTCATTGATTGGACTCCAGGTTTGCTGACCCCAATTCGCTTTTGGAGAAGTCATTAGCCTGGGGTTCATATACTTTTTCCGTCCTACACTGTGAATGTTTAAATGATGTATTAAATATAGACAAGAAACATACAATCATTTGTGTGTTATTAGTTTAAGCACACTGTGTGACTAAGATGAATATCAGAACAAATTTGATGACCAATTTATGCCAAAATCCAGGTAATTCCAAAGGGTTCACATACTTTTTCTTGCCACTGTATACTGAACAAAAATATAAATGCAACATGCAATCATTTTTTAGTTACAGTTCATATAAGGAAAACAGTCAATTGAAATAAATTCATTAGGCCCTATTCTATGGATTTCACATGACTGGGCAGGGGTGCAGCCATGGGTGGGCCTGGGACCCACCCACTTGGGTGCCCGACCCAGCCAATCAGAATGAGTTTATAATTACAGACAGAAATACTTAATTACAGACAGACGTACTGCCAAATTCTCTAAAACGAAGTTGGAGGCGGCTTATGGTAAAGAAATTAACCTTCAATTCTCTGGTGGACATTCCTGCAGTCAGCATGCCAATTGCCTGCTTTCTCAACTTGAGACGTCTGTGGCGTTGTGTGACAAAACTGCACATTTTAGTGGCCTTTTCTTATTCCCAGCACAAGGTTATTGATATGCCACACCAGTCAGGTGGATGGATTATCTTGGCAAAGGAGAAATGTAAACAAATTTGTGAACAAAACTTTAGAGAAATACATTTTTGTGCGTATAGAACAATTCTGGGATCTTTTTATTTGAGCTCATGAAACATGGGACCAACACGGTTGCGTTTTATATTTTTGTTTAGTATATATAAAACATAGGAAAATCCTGTTTTTGACTCCACTGGGCCTTTTACCTCTGTGCCTATGGCCTTTACCACTTCAAAGCGATCCTTTTTGGCTTAAAGAAACGCTCCTGCAAATTCTTTCAACAATGTTAATGTTCCTCCCCTAGAGGCATTGGGCGCTGGCTCACTGATGTTTCTCCTCTGGTGCCTCTGTTGGACAATGGGAGATGTACCTTCACCATGAAGACTGTGCCTTGGGCCATGCCCTGGGTGGTGTCTCTGAGTCTGAGATTCAGCCACACAAATCACTCAAGTAAGTTATAATGCCTTCATAACACGGTCACAGGTGTTAGACTGCTGCGCCACTCGGGAATCCTAAGGCATCTCAGTGCTAGAGGCGTCACTATAGACCCTGGTTTGATTCCAGGCTGTATCACAACCGGCTGTGATTGGGAGTCCCATAGGGCAGCGCACAATTGGCCCAGCGTCGTCTTTGTTAGGGTTTGGCCGGGGTAGGTGGTCATTGTAAATAAGATTTTGTTCCTAACTGACTTGCCTAGTTAAATGTTTAAAAATACAAATAATAATGCCTACATAACACTGTCATAAGACATTCATTCATACTTTTTCATTAGTATTTTACTGTTCATTGTGTATCAATTCCTCTCTAAATTATCTGTATATTCTTTTACAGTATATAAAAAATGCTAAGTGATGTTTAGGCAACAGGACCCCCAACATTAAACAGGTTTCCAATAGGTGGGTATGCCATCATGTTGTGTACAGTTCTACTAGTGACAAAGCAATGGACAGAAATCACTCTTCTTGAGCAATTTAGACCATTTCATCCCTCTTTCATCATGTGTAGAAAAAGATGTGCACTTCCATCCTAAGCAAAGTGTTATAGAAAATAACAGGATGTTTGCAAATTGTTGTTGGAAAGTTGTCCTGGCAAAGGACAACCCCCCTATGAGTCTCGGTCACAACAGAGTAGTCATGGAAAAAAAGTACTCCAGTATCAGATTTTTCTCACTGCACGAATGCAATACTGTCTAAAGACAGTATCATTACAGTATCATGCTGTATTTGTAACGGCTTTCTTCCTTCGAAGGAGAGGAGGACCAAAATGCAGCGTGGTTAGACTTCATGTTTTTTTAATAAGAAAACCTAAACATGAACACAATAACAAAATGTGGCAAAACCGAAACCTATCTGGTGTAGAAAACACAAGGACGGGAAACAACCACCCACAAAACTCAACACAAAACAGGCTACCTAAATATGGTTCCCAATCAGAGACCATGACTAACACCTGCCTCTGATTGAGAACCATATCAAGCCAAACATAGAAATAGACAAACTAGACTCACAACATAGAATGCCCACGCAGCTCACGCCATGACCAACCATAAAACAAGGAAAGCACACAATAACTATGGTCAGAACGTGACAGTATTCTTATATGGTAATAAGTAACAGAATGAACTCTTCAAACAGATGTTAAACCTAGATTTTGCTCTTGTTACAGCCAATCACTCAGACAAGCTTTACCCCTTTAAGCTGATGTCATTGTACAGTGGAGGCACCTTTGACAAGGAATACAACAAGAGATACCAACCAATCAAATTCACTGTCCCAGACTCAACAAAGAAGGTATGATGCAGAGTTGATATTACTTCTGTTTACATTCACTCATAATAAAGGGTAATTGTCATATACTGCATGTTCTTAATTTTTTAAAATATGCCTTTGTTTAGTTGTGGGTAAACAGCTGCTTTACAAATCATGCTATTATTGTAATCAGTCATCTTATGTATCATATTGTGTCTTAGGTGGAGTTGTATGCCGTAATCACGGGCCACGGGAGCGACGAGAACGGCTGCTGCGAGTTCTGTGTGACATCACACCACTTCCTCGTCAACGGAGCATTCAATAACACCCGTATTTTTGACTCGGCAGGTGAGAAATGACTAACGTTAGAGTTTGGTCATGCAGATTCATATAATCTTCCCTTAGTCTGGGCCATAGTTACATTAGCATGAGGTTGTATTCCTCTGAGGGCAATTAAATTGAACCGTGGGATGATTTTTCTTCTAATTGGATGGGCTGGGGGAGGTGGAACATTATTGTCTTTACACCGTAAGTAAGCCCAAGTAGATATTGTATTTCACAATACCATAATCATTTCATACCTTGATTACATTGAGACACGGTCACATAGGTCTCTTTATGTATTCACAGGAATACTTGGGAACAGATTTCCTAAATTAAAAGAATTAGCTAAATTCCTGGAAATGTGTGTTTTTTGCCCAAGAACAAAAATGATAATTTGTACAAAAATTATTTGTAAAAATGTATTTTTGGGGGCCAAATTAAATCCCTTTCAGGTGAATTTGGCCTGCAAGCTGCCTGTTGCTGACCACTGTCCTAGGGCATTTGCCTGCTTGTGTCCCTATTCTTGTTTGAGTGAGTCAGGTGTGGGTCTTTTGTCATGCATTCCATTCCAAATGAATTATACTGCATTTACCATGTTTTTAATGCAGCGTTCTTTAACCATCCCATTGTCCTGACTGTTTTCTGGTGTGGTTTTACTCTCCAGGTTCAGCCCTGGGGTGTGCCATGCGGGTGGGAGAGGGGGCGGTGCCCAACGAGCATGGCACTTGGCTGTACGGCCGTGGAGGCTGGTGTGATGGGCTACAGGTCAACCCCTGGAGGTTTGACATCACCACACAGGTATAGAACTATCACCAGACAGCGTCATAAATAATTGCCCTTGCGGTTCGTCATCAGAAACCTGTTTAGCTAGCGGTGGATACGATCGCATGCGACTTCAAATGCAGCTCATACAAGTTAACAAACACGTAATCGGATGGTTATCGTCTGCAACATCACAGATGTCATCAGAGGATTGATTAAATCACAAATGGAGCTAGTTTAAGACGGAAGAATAATGCACTTGTTGAACATAGCTATAGCCATCAGTCTTGCATGTTTTCACGGTCATCACTCAGTTACTGTTAAGTTTGTCTGGGTCCCGACTAGTGGTCGACCGATTATGATTTTTCAACGCCGATACCGATTATTGGAGGACCCCAAAAAAAAAAGCCAATGCCGATTAATCAGACGTTTTATATATATATATATATTTGTAATAATTACAACAATACTGAAGGAACACTTTTATTTTAACTTAATATAATACATCAATAAAATCAATTTAGTCTCAAATAAATAATGAAACATGTTCAATTTGGTTTAAATAATGCAAAAACAAAGTGTTGGAGAAGAAAGTAAAAGTGCAATATTTGCCATGTAAAAAAGCTAACGTTTAAGTTCCTTGCTCAGAACATGAGAACATATGAATGCTGGTGGTTCCTTTTAACACGAGTCTTTAATATTCCCAGGTAAGAAGTTTTAGGTTGTAGTTATTATAGGAATTAGATGACTACATCTCTCTATGCCATTTGTATTTCATATACCTTTGACTACTGGATGTTCTTATAGGCACTGTAGTATTGCCAGCCTTATCTTGGGAGTTGATAGGCTTCAAGTCATAAACAGCGCAATGCTTGAAGCACAGGGAAGAGCTGCTGAAAAATGCAGGAAAGTTCTGTTTGAATGAATGCTTACGAGCCAGCTGCTGCCTACCACCACTCAGTCAGACTGCGCTATCAAATCATAGACTTAATTATAACATAACACACAGAAATACGAGCCTTAGGTCAGTAATATGGTAAAATCCGGAAACTCATTTAGAAAACAAAATGTTTATTCTTTCAGTGAAATATGGAACCGTTCCGTATTTTATCTAACGGGTGGCATCCATAAGTCTAAATATTGCTGTTACATTGCACAACCTTCAATGTTATGTCATAATTATGTACAATTCTGGCAAATGAATTATGGTCTTTGTTAGGAAGAAATGGTCTTCACACAGTTCGCAATGAGCCAGACGGCCCAAACTGCTGCATATACCCCGACTCTGCTTGCACAGAACGCAAGAGAAGTGACACAATTTCCCTAGATAAAAGACATTCATGTTAGCAGGCAATATTAATTAAATATGCAGGTTTAAAAATATATACTTGTGTATAGATTTCAAGAAAGGCGTTGATGTTTATGGTTAGGTACACATTCGTGCAACGACAGTGCTTTTTTCGAGAATGCGCTTGTTAAATCATCACCCGTTTGGCGAAGTAGGCTGTGATTCGATGATAAATTTACAGGCTCCGCATCGATTATATGCAACTCAGGACAAGTTGGATAAACTAGTAATATCATCAACCATGTGTAGTTAACTAGTGATTATGTAAAGATTGATTGTTTTTTATAAGATAGGTTTCATGCTAGCTAGCAACTTACCTTGGCTCCTTGCTGCAGTCACGTAACAGGTAGTCAGCCTGCCACGCTGTCTCCTCGTGGAGTGCAATGTCATCGGCCATTGTAATTAAACTTGAAATCGGCCCTAATTAATCGGCCATTCCGATTAATCGGTCGACCTCTAGTCCTGATTTTAGCGTTGGCTATCCTGCTACAGAGCTTTTTTTGTGTGGGGATGCGTGTGCATCCCTCCGAACGTGACAATGGCTTGTAAACGAAAAATGTCTTTATACGTCCTTTCCATATAAAAAATAATTTATCATTAGATCTATCTAATTGAATCATTCTATTTCTATGGTTCTTTCATCCTCACCTCATACTGGAATGATATTGAACTATGAAATGATGATGTAACAATGTGCAATGTTGCCACCTTCAAATTCATTCTAAAGAGGCATTCCTCCACCACGTAAACAAGACCATAACACATAGTCTTTGTAAATTTGCAAGCCTTTTTTTGGTGTTTTAGCTGCTATTTCTGACATTGAAAGAGATTCAAGACAACAGTTTTGCTCATCTTCTATCACATAAACTGCAGGGTTTTTGACGGAAAGGTTAAGCATTCAAATTATATATATATTTTGCTACAGTAGGCATTTGTGTCCATTAGTTTGCAGTGAAGCGCCCTTCGTGAAACTAGCCTATTAGATGAGTAGAGCACTCGGTCACTCATGAGTCCTTGGAAAGGCACACATGACCCTCTCTTTCCAAAGCTTCAGTTACATTTTATTCATTTGATACACACACATCATGAACACTTAATTTAATTACCACAGGCTTCATTTGTAATCCATAGATATTACAGTATTGGGGCTGTTTGATTTACTATAGTGTTTCTCCTGAGGCCTTGAATTGTTATTTATTGTCTTTCTCAGCTGGACATGAGTGGGATTGAAGCCAATACTCTGCTCTACTTTGGCCTTTACAGTGGACAGGACCCCAATCCGTCTCACAACCCTGGCTACATTGTCATGTTCTCTTATCTGGTGTTCTACAAGTAGTCTCCCTGACAACCAGGGTGTCTTGAATGTGAATTGTAATGACTGTGATTAATGCGACTGAGAACCAATCATGATAAAATATTTATTTTTATCCAGTAATATTGTAGCCTATTCTATGTTTGGGTGTGTCACCAACTTGCACTGTTTTCCCACTCAAGAGTTTTCACTCAAGTTCGATACAAAGAAGACGTCATCTTGAATAGCTCATTTTGCTCTTCAGAAAAGTTGAAGGAGTTATTGCTATCTTGCTACTTAACCTGGTCAAGTATGTGTAATTACACAAACTTCGCTTTTAGTGTCAAACTTAAACTTTCAGGTGACGACGAGACGCTTTTCCTGACGCAAGATCAACCACTCTCTGATCCTTCAATTATTCAAGTATCTCTTTTTGAACGGTTTACCTGCGAAGGTTAGAGGAGTGGGGGGTTGGTTACATTTGCCACCACAGACACGAACGCATTAAACAGTGTAATATTTCTTAAAATGTGAAAATATATCTGGATGTTCAAATGAACAACATTCTCTTGGTTCATTTAATTAACTTTAATGAAGGTGTGCAGTATTATAAACTAGTATCCAGCAGTCAGTTTTCATACAAATGAGTTACTTATAGAAAAGTTAATCAGGGATAAAGGTTAGTGTGAAGACCTTCTGCCACGTTTGCAACATTACTATTTAGTGTTCAACAGTGTTTCTGGAAACCAATACGGTTCGCACTGCCCTTATTGCTCCATCTTGAACATGAATAAATGGAAAGGTTCCCTCACTGTATACTTCTTTCAAAAGCCCTAAGTCTCATTCACTTACAGTTAAGCTCCCTCATTTCTTGGAGGTATGTTAAACCAAGGACACACATATATACAGAGTTATGTAAATAGCTTATTTCCCCTGAGGGGATTAATTCGATTTAATTCAAGTTAAATTGAAATGGTGTCATGTTACCACCAACAGTTCCAAGACGAGAGAATACGAATCCAAAATAATTGTGATTGAACATTTGGTCCTAGTCCTCTCTTTTGACACGTTTTCTATCCCCATGTCAAAGTATTGGTGGAGAGATAAGGCACTGATATTGAAATTGACCCACCTTTGACACAAATATATCATCTGTCTCATCAATACAATCAAGTCGATTTGTAAGCATTCAAAACAAGTCAACAAAAGTGTTTGTTAGACCTTCACACAGGTTTTTTTGCAGCTCTTCTCCGACTCAAACTGGTTTTGGTTTCCCTGACAACCTCCAAACCAGAACTGGGCACAGGCGTTAGCCGTAGTGTCATAGTACCACTTCACCACATAATTCCTGCAAGGCCCGGAGTCCAGAATCTGTCCACAGCTCTCATCTGGGAAAAGGGAAGAGAAATGGAGGATATTGATTTTACTTGTACTGTAGGTAATGGGGAAATATCAGTAAGGTGCTACACAGTAGTTTGAGCTCTGGAAAAGCGCTATATCCAATAAATCAAATGACCTGGTATTAAAGCATCCTGGGGCAGAGGTGGAGAGGTTGGGGGGAGCCTGGGTAGCTTTACTACGGGAAGGGGCATCTGGGTGGGGGCCTGGGGGCCAGTCATGACCACACCGTGGGTGGGGTTCTTCACCTCTGACGGAAGAAGGAACTCTGGTAGGCGCTTGAAGGGTTCCCTGTCAAAGGATGGGACCCTGTAGGTCTCAGAGTTATCTCGGTCCCCGGTCTCGGGGCCCGTTGGGGTAAAGACTCTGTCTGACTCTCCTGGTGGACCTGGCTGTTTTAAACCAGGGTAAAGAAATGGTTAAATGGATATATGTACTCTGTACATCTGCTATAGTATGTGATTGCACCTGCATAGGCTTGAACCTAAGTTATTGTCTATAATATGTGATTGCAATCAAAATCTTGACACACAGGTCCATGTATGAACGCATGCAAATGAACATGTGCACGTACACACACTCAATTCATGGCTGATTTTAGCGGAAATACAATTTTGGGCCCAAGTTCAGACACTATCCTTATGTGGGGCCTTTTTAGCAATCTTTTGGTTATGATGAGTTCTCCTAATTTTCTTCACAATATTATATTTTACAATGACATGATATATTGTACTGCAAAGCTTAGTGAGCTCAGTTAAACTCAGTAAATGTGCAGCCCTATTCTGATCATGACAGAACCATTATGTAAAGTGGAAGTGTTGTCATTCTCACCACCATCTGTGTTTTCTTGAAGTCTCCATTGAAAGTGGGCTTGTCGGTATCAGTCCTCTCTGGGGTTTCCCTGACAATCCCAGCTTGTCCAGGGGTTCCGGGGGAGTATCTGGAGCTGGGGATGGAGCTGAACTGGGCCCCACCATCACTCTCACAGATACGACTCAGCAGCTTGCTCTCAAGGGCTGGATGATCCAAGACAAGACAGTACCCTGATATTATTGGGACTAGGCAATGACACACAGCTATGCAAAACGTACAGATATTTAGGACTGGCTAGTTGGCTAGTTTTAACAGCACGGGTGTTTCTCTGGCTTTAGAAGTATTTAGTTCTATATTAACTCTTCAGATATAACTGGCTTTACAAGATCTTCCTTTACAAGGAACATACACTTCAGTAAGGATGGATATCATTGAAAGGTACTTCCTGCTTACCAGGAAGTGTCCTGAAGTCATCAATCAGGTACACGTGTTCCCTGTCTGGATCAGAGGCCATGAGGTGGAGCTCTTTCTTAAACTCCTCGTACAGCGGATCACTCTGGTTCACCACCCCGATGACAAACGTCTCAATGTTACTGCCATTGGCCTCTTTCACCGCCTCCTCCAGCCTCACAGTGTCCCTCTCGTCCGCCTGTCCATCTGTGATCACTATGGCCACTTTCCTCACCCCAGGCCTGGCCGCCTGGAACACCTGGTTGGCCTGATGGATGGCGCTGCCCGTAAAGGTGCCTTCACCCAGGTAGGTCATAGTGCGGACCGCCGCCTTCACCTGGTGGTGATAAATATTTATAAAATCTCTAATGTAGCCTGGTCCCAGATCTGTTTGTGAGGTCTTATGTGACAATGACCATAAGAGTTGGCAAGACAGCACAAACAGATCTGGGACCAGGCTACTGTATTAGAGAGTAAAACTTTTCATTTTGGACGCTTGAGAGAAAATCACCTTGCATTGAACAGTTATATCATATGAATTGAATATTATCATTACAGAGGCCTCAATAAAGTTTTGAGAAATGTAAAACTAAGATTCTTGACCTGGTCCCGGCTGGCCTGCTGGTGCAGACTGACCACCACCATGTTGATGTGGCTGTAGAGGACCACCCCGACGTGAGTGGTCTCCCGGCTCACGGAGGCACGGTCGACCAGAGCGTTCACAAAGTCCTTGACCACGTTGAAGTTGTCGGGGCCAACGCTCTCTGAGCTGTCAATCACAAAGACCATCTCCAGTGGGCTCTCACGGCACTTCACCCCACAACCTGGGGAAAGAGAAAAATTAATTGAAAGTCTGCAAACAGCCATTATAGGTATGGTATTGTACCTGATGTGTGAATTACCACACTAACCACATATAGATCTGACCAGTTTGATGACCTCCTCTCTCTGTAAAAGATGGTAAAACACTTTAGTGCCTAGTCATTGTAATACTACAGTACGGAGGCACAGTGTACAAAACAGACTATACTTACTGTTAGGCCAGGTTCCCCTTTTTCTCCCAGTCTGCCCTGTAATTCAGGAGGTCACTCAATAACAAATATATACATCTGATAATGTCCATGCTTTTTCCAGATTTATAGTAAGACTAGTACCAAATGTCCAGCAGCTCCTCTCTCTCCAGTCTCTCCCCTGTCCCCCTTTCTGCCTCGTTCACCCACGAACCCCCTGTCTCCCTGTAGGAACGGCAAAACTGCAGAACTTTTCTAGAACTTGGAAAGCATTAAAACTTTGTCAAGTTCAAGACCATTTATGAGACTTGATTTGGTTCTGGGCCCCGAGATTATAGATTGCATAACATTATGTATTTACTAAGCTACATTTTATGTTGTTTGTGTGGAGGTTCTTACCTTATCCCCTTGAATACCCTGTCCTGGGGGCCCCCTGGGGCCCGTGATCCCCTGGAATCCTGACTCCCCCTATCAGACAAAATCAATTCAGCAATTTGACCTGTGGAAATACAGCACTAGTATACTGTATGCCTGGCTGTACAATGACCTAACATGGCATAATAAATGGTCCTTTAACTGTACCTTTGGTCCTTGAATGCCCTCTCCAGGCAGTCCCTGGGGACCCGGTGCTCCAATCTGACCTGCTGATCCCTGCAGAGAGAATCATGTCATCTTGATGCTCCGCCAGTCATACGGTTCCTATCAATCTTTCTCAATCCTGTGTACTCCAATCACGATGGCTCATTTCTCTTCCTATACATTGATAAAATGATTATTATTGGTCTGAATAGGATTCATGACCTTGGGACCCATTAGCCCGACTCCAGGTGCTCCAGCTGGTCCTGTGGGGCCTGGAGTTCCCCGGTCTCCCTGAACAGAAAGATCCTCAGGTTAAATACTTATATATAGATCACAAAAACAAACACATTAAGTTGCCCCTATAATTGGGTTAAGGTTATTTTGTGTCCTAAATAGAGTTTATGCAATCATTATACTGGAAAACTCACCTTAGGACCAGGTAAACCTTTTCCTTCTGGTCCAGTCTCACCTGTCAGTCCTGGTATTCCAGGGGGGCCCTAATAGACATGACAGAACATCCATTCATACAGTACACAAACTGAATAGTCAGCATAGATCAATGACTATTATCATAATACTGGAGAAAATGGGGATAGTTACTGGAGTTCCAGGGAGGCCTTCCCCTTCAAGCCCAGGTGGACCAATGGGCCCTGGTAGCCCTCTCTCACCCTAAAAAGTGAGAGTGGTTTCACACCAATGGTCTTATGTGGTTCATTGGACATCTGAGAAATACTTGCACCTCCCAAATCAAACTGAAAGAAGCTGAATCAAATGACCTTCGGTCCAGTGATTCCTATTCCTGGTTCACCAACATGTCCTGGTGGGCCTACCGCACCAGGGTCCCCCTGGAAACAAAACAACCCAACATAAAATAGAACACTGACATCATCCTTAAGATATGGTAACACTTTAATATCCTAATAAAGTGGTAACCAACAGTGTTGTCAATGTTCCTTCTCACCAGAACATACCTTGATACCGGGTAATCCCCGCCCAGGTGGTCCATTTGTACCTGCTCGTCCAGCACTTCCAGGTTCACCCTGAAACAGGAAACATTTTATAATAGCAGAACCAACCATGCTTTGGGTCAGTAGTGTTGAGCATGACTGTTGTGCATGTGCTTACCTTGGCCCCCATTGGCCCCACAGGCCCTACTGCCCCTAGCTGGCCCCTGGAGCCCCGCTCCCCTCGGTCCCCCTGAGAGAATAGTCACAGATTGATTTCAAACACTCCTCCATACATCCTTTGAAATAGTGAAAATGCTTTAAGACTGCTGATTTGTACCTTTTCTCCAGGGACACCTTTTCCGGGTGCCCCATCAGGTCCCCTGGGCCCTTGTAACCCAATGTCACCCTGATACCATGTGAAATAAATACACAATACTGTAAACAATAAACACTGAGTTGACAGACTGGCATTAATGTACTGTCCTAGTGATAATGACATTGCATCACAGCACACTGTGCCCACCTTCTGTCCTATGTCTCCATCCTCTCCAGAGAGGCCCGGAATACCAGGCAACCCCTCCGATCCTGGGTCTCCCTAGAGGAGCATTTTCAAATCTCTATTAACACAGTTTTACTTGATCTGGTTTAAATACTGTCTTACTGAACCATCAGACTTACTTTAGGTCCTGGCTCCCCGACTCCTCTCTCCCCTGGGATTCCAGGCTCACCTGAGAAGCCTTGGCTTCCCTGCAGAACAAACAGTATATGTGGCATCATATTTACTAAATGAATATACTGTACGTTTGCGTCTTGCGTTCAG